>NW_027097039.1:0-100000 GCF_019320115.1 Miscanthus floridulus | reverse complement strand
GGATGACAATTGTACAACACAACATATCACAATCAATCCAACACAAGGGCTAACGCCGACTGGACGTAGGGTTATTACTCGATCTACGATCGAGGGCCTGAACCAGGATAAATCAACTGTCTCTTGCGTTTACCATCGAGTTCTGCATACGCTGAAACCCGAACAAACTACCCCAGGTACCCCCGTGGTAGGCTATCGGTGGTGAAACATCGACAGCTGGCGCGCCAGGTAGGGGCTTCGGCGACTTTGCATCCGAAGAGCTCGATGGACCTCGATAACATGATCTTCCCGACGGGATCAACTTTCATCTTTGGCTCATGGATCTGCGAGGCAGACAACTACGGCAAGCTTCAAAGCCGTCTCCTCGAAGATCCGGATCATCATGAAGAAATTCCTATTTCGACAACTACGACGGATCAGCTCACCAAAAGATTCGCGCAGCTCATAATATCTGATTCAAATAAGATTTCACGGCTACGCGCATCCGACTCGAATTCAAGCTCCGTATCCAAGGTGAAGTCTAACTCGAGTGCTTTCAAGAAACCGAGTTCTTTTTTAGCAGGATTCTAGAGCACAACCCAAAACAACTCGGATTACCCTCAGAGTTCTTTCAAAAAGTCGAGTTCTTTTCCATTTGGGCTCGACAACACGGCAAAATCCTATCAGGGACAGTTCGAAAGGTCTTTCAATCCAATGCTTGGGATACCACTGACAGGAGCCCAGGAGGGTCTCATGCTAACAATAACATCGCAAGACTGTATCATCCACTGGCCAGGTTCCATTCCTGAAGATAGCGGAACCCAACTAGTCGGCACAACAACAACAGCTATTCTACCTTACCAAGAAGGAGACTCGATCTGCGACATCGAGGCGTCTACTGAAGTCATCAGCAACTCTGACAGTATGAAAACTAACACCAATAACAGAATGGCTCAAGCATGGGAAGTGCTCATGGTTCGACGTCCTCGGTCACCATTAAACCCCCCAGAAGCACCCGATGTCAGGTCATCAGATGAATCAGAATCCAACATATCACCCTTTGCCCAGGGCTATGATGGAGAAACTGAGAGTCAGAGACAGGCTAGAGAAAGGAAAAACAAGTTGAAGCAAGGGCGCCAACACCGCGCTAGGCAGCGCAGAGAAGCCTGGATCAGATACGAGTTAGATTTGGCTGAATACGATAAAAGAAAATCACAACAAGAACCCGAAGAAAGACGCACGGTGAATACGCCTTACGATAAGATTCGAGAAGCATTAGAAGAACTTAGGGCAACTTCACATCACGGAGAGAAGTACGAATAGCTCCAGGACTTGCTCCGGTCGACGATCCCAAGAACGCATGAAGAGAGAGCCCGATCGAGACTACCCGCCAGATCAACAACCCGCAGGCAAGAAGATCAAAATCAAAGGAAGTCCGCTTTCGAAAGACTTGGGCCAAGTGGAAGCCATAACGGAGAAAGTAGGAAGGAACATAATCAAGGCCACCAATTTGAACAACCAAGGAAGACCAGGAGTAGGGTGCCTACCCAGACAGCCTCACAGACTTATTCCCATCAAAACAACACTTGGCCAGAAGAAGGTGCCGAATCCAAATTCAAAGAAGCCGGAACACACGACAGATTCCCCTGTTTCGCGAACAGGTTGGCATCAGTACGATTACCTCACAAATTCAAACTGTCTAACCACTCCAAGTATGATGGCAAAACCGAACCAAGGCAATGGCTCAGAATATATTCATAATCAATTGAACTAGCCGGAGGAGACGACGATATCAAAACCTTGTTCTTTTCCATGGCACTAGAAACTATGCCCTCCAATGGTTCGACAAGTTAAATCCAGGATCTATCAGAAATTAGGAGGACTTGCAAAGAGCTTTTTATGAAAATTTTGCAGGAATCATTACACACCCAATGACTCATGCAGAACTGAAAGGACTCAAGCAAAAGGGAGGCGAAAGTCTCAGAAATTACTATCGACGATTCGGCGAACTACGGGCTCAAGTGCATGACATCACCGAACGAGAAGTAATTGAAGCCTTCTCTCACGGAATCATGGCTAGGTGGCAATTTCAAGATTTCTGCAAAGAAAATCCGAGAAACAATGAAGAATTCAGGCGAACAGTGGAAAAGATGATTACTGCAGAAAAAAAACACGAGAGAGGTTTCCGGATAGAAGCAACCAGGACAACCCGGACAAGCAAAATCATCGAAATAGCAGACATCAAGAAAGGAAACGTAGACCAGACAATACCATGGCAATGGCCGACAAATCAAAGAAGTTTTCCAAACCCAGAAGATATGATGACATTGAAAACATACGTTGCCCATTGCACCCTAATGGGAGGCACACCATCGGAAATTGTTACACTTTCAATGATCGATACACAAGAAAAGATAGTAAGGAGAACACCAAAGAGGACAATCAGAAAAAAGATGAAGACAACCACGAGGACAAAGGATTCCAAAAACCTAGGGGAACGGTAGCAGTGATCTTCTTAGGGGCTCCAGATTGCAGAAGCAAACATCAAGAAAAACTAGCACTACGGACTATTATGACAGCAGAACCAGCTACACCAAGATATCTCAATTGGTCACAGTATCCTATCCAATTTACCAGAGAAGACCAATGGACTAGCGTGGGAAACGTAGGCCATTATCCACTAGTTCTAGATCCAACTATTGCTGGTATGACTGTCACCAAAGTATTAATCGACGGGGGAGCCGGACTCAACATCATCTTTTCGGAAACACTAAGGAAGATGGGACTACAACTCGCCGGGATGATCACACCAATAAGCACACCTTTTTACGGAATAGTACCTGGCAAAGCAGCCATGCCGCTCGGACAAATTACTCTACCAGTCACTTTTGGAACTCCGTCAAACTACCGTACGGAATTCATCAAATTTGAGGTGGCGGACTTTGAGTCATCATACCACGCGATTCTTGGACGACCAGCACTAGCGAAATTCATGGCGATACCGCATTACCCGTATTTGCTGCTCAAGATGCCAGGACCTAATGGAGTACTTTCCCTTCGAAGTGACTTGAAACGCGCCTTTGACTGCGATGTTCAAGCAATCCAGATTGCAGCCAGAGCACAAGATGACCAAAGTAGAAAAGAAATAGCCACAATTGCTGCAGAGATAAGCCAAGAAGAATTAGAAATACCGGCTAAAAAGCCCAGCATCATCACGCCACCAAAAGAAGCCGACGTCAAGCAGATCGACCTGGGTACTGGCGATACCTCCAAGACAGCAATTATCAGTGCTCACCTCTTAGCAAAATAGGAACGCGCGCTCACCAACTTTCTTCGGGACAACAAAGATATCTTTGCTTGGAAGCCGGCCGACATGCCAGGTGTCCCAAGAGAGTTGGCTGAGCACAGAACTGATGTTAATGAAAGCTCCAAGCCTATAAAGCAACGGCTACGACGATTCTCACCCGACAAAAAGGCAGCGATTAAAAAGGAAATCACAAAACTGATGGCAGCCGGATTCATCAGAGAAATCCTTCATCCAGACTGGCTAGCAAACCCGGTCCTTGTGCAGAAGAAGAACACAGACGAGTGGCGTATGTGCATCGACTACACGGATCTCAACAAACATTGCCCAAAAGATCCGTTCGGGCTACCACGCATTGACCAGATAGTCGACTCGACAGCAGGGTCTGCACTATTATCCTTTCTCGATTGCTATTCAGGGTATCACCAGATCGCATTAAAAGAACAAGACCAGAGCAAGACATCTTTTATTACTCCGTTCGGTGCTTACTGTTACAAGACCATGTCGTTTGGACTAAAGAACGCCGGCGCCACATACCAAAGAGCTATCCAAACTTGCCTTGGGGATCAAATCGGTGAAAATGTGGAGGCATACGTGGATGATGTAGTGGTGAAAACGAAGAACCCAGACACTATGATTGAAGATTTAGAGCAAACATTCGAAAGCCTGAAGAGATGGAGATGGAAGTTGAACCCAAATAAATATGTATTCGGAGTTCCTTCAGGACAACTACTCGGATTTTTGGTCAGTCAGCGCGGGATTGAAGCCAGCACCAAGCAAATTCGAGCTATAACAGAAATGGGCCTACCTAGAAATATCAAAGATGTGCAGAAGCTAACAGGATGCATGGCGGCCCTCAACCGTTTCATATCAAGACTCGGCGAAAAGGGGTTACCTTTCTTTAAACTACTAAAGAAGACAGACAAGTTTGAGTGGACAAAGGAGGCCGACGAAGCCTTCAAGAAACTTAAGGCATACCTCACATCCTCACCAATTCTCACACCCCCAAGGAAAGACGAAGACATGATGTTATACATTGCGGCGACTACTGCTGTGGTCAGCACGGCAGTAGTCGTAGAAAGAGAAGAAGAAGAACACGTGTATAAAGTACAATGACCCGTATACTACATCAGCGAAGTATTATCTAAATCAAAAATACGGTACCCGCATGTACAAAAACTACTCTACGCCCTATTGATCACTTCATGCAAGCTTCGCCACTATTTTGAAAGCCACCAGATCACAGTAGTGACAGACTTCCCGCTCAGAGACATCTTACACAACAGAGATGCAACGGGACGCATATCAAAGTGGGTAGTCGAACTCGGAGCTCTTAACATCAATTTCACCCCACGGAAGGCAATCAAATCTCAAGCCCTAGCCGATTTTGTGGCCGAGTGGACAGAGATTCAATAGCCTTTATCAGATACAATCCTTGACCACTAGAAGATGTACTTTGACGGGTCACTCAAACTAGGCGGAGCCGGTGCAGGCGTTCTCCTCATTTCTCCAGAAGGAAAACAACTCAAGTACGTCCTTCAGATATTATGGCAAGCTACAAATAACGAAGCAGAATATGAAGCCCTCATCCATGGGCTACGAGTGGCAATTACCCTCGAAATAAAGAGATTACTCGTATACGGCGATTCAGCAGTAGTCATCAACCAAGTCAACAAAGATTGGAATTGCACCAAAGAAAACATGGGTGCTTACTGTGCTGAAATACGGAAACTTGAAAAACATTTCCAAGGATTAGAAATTTTACACATCCTGCACGATTCCAACATTGCAGCAGATGTCCTTGCCAAGCTCGGGTCAGACAGAGCGAAGGTTCCACCCGGCGTATTCATAGAAGAGCTATCAGTTCCCTCTATCAAACAACCCGGTGAAACAACCCATGAAATTCAGGCTAAAGACGTTCAGATCTTGGTAATCAACACTTCATGGAGCCAAGTTTTCATCGACTATATCAAAGAAAATAAATTGCCAGCAGATAAAGCAGAAGCCACCCAAGTTGTTCGCAGAAGCAAAAACTATGTTCTAGTAGGAGATAGACTTTACAGAAGAGCAGCATCATCAGGAGTACTCCTAAAATGTGTCTCATTTGAAGAAGACAAAGAGATCCTAGACGAAATACACTCAGGTTGCTGTGGAAATCATGCCGCCTCAAGGACACTGGTTGGCAAAGCATTTCGCACCGGATTCTACTGGCCAACCGCTTTGAAAGACGCAGAAGAACCTGTCAGAAAATGCAAAGGTTGCCAAATGTTTGCAAGACAAGCCCATGTACCAGCTCACAATCTTATCTGCATCCCACCCGCTTGGCCTTTTTCCTGCTGGGGGCTGGATCAAGTAGGACCCCTGAAGAAAGCAAAAGGCGGCTTCGAGTACATCTTTGTAGCAATCGACAAGTTCACCAAGTGGATTGAATACAAACCACTCGCGAAGTACAGCGCAACCAAAGCAGTCGAGTTCATCCAAGACATTATGCACCGCTTCGGCATGCCCAATCGAATCATCACAGATCTAGGCTCCCCTTCACAGCTACAGAATTCAAAAGCTGGGCACAAGACTGTGGTTTCAGTATAGACTATGCGTCTGTTGCACATCCAGAAGCCAATGGACAAGTAGAAAGGGCTAATGGACTCATACTAGCCGGATTAAAACCAAGGTTATACGAAGAACTAGTGGACTATGGGTCCAAATGGATTGAAGAATTACCAAAAGTAGTATGGGGCCTACGAACTCAAATAAGCAGAGCAACAGGCTACTCACCCTTCTTCCTAGTTTACGGGTCAGAGGTCGTACTGCCTGCCGACTTGATCTGGACATCACCAAAGATAGAACAATACGATGAAGGAGAAGCAGAACACACAAGAAGATTAGAACTCGACAGCTTAGAAGAAGTCAGAATAAACGCTACCCTCCAATCAGCTAGATACCTACAAGGTTTAAGATGACACTACAACAAGAGTACCCATCCTCGATCATTACAAGTCAGAGACTTAGTGCTAAGAAGGATACAAAAGACTGACGGACGACATAAGCTGCTCAGTCCATGGGAAGGTCCGTTCATTGTCACAAAAGTCACCGGACCAGGCACATACATGTTAATAACCGAAGATGGAAAAGAAGTCAGCAATACATGGCACATCAGCCAGCTAAGAAGATTCTACGCGTAAAAACAACTCAAGAAAAAACAGATATGCAAGCCACAAGGGACCAACGTTCACAATCGACGAAGGACAATATTCTTCGACAACATATGTATTAGTTTATATTCATGATCAATAAAGATGATATTCATCGACAGCATGTCTTGTCATGACTTCCAACGAGTTGTTTTCATGAAACAAAAAGCAAAATGGCTGAAAACATGCCTGAGCATCCTAGCCGAGAGCAAAATAGCTGAAAACACGCTTGAGCCCGCCGATGAGGGTAGCTAAAAGCTAACACCCGAAACAAAAAGCAAAATGGCTGAAAACATGCCTGAGCATCCCGACCGAGAGCAAAATAGCTGAAAAGACGCTTGAGCCCGTCGATGAGGGTAGCTAAAAACTAACACCCAAAACAAAAAGCAAAATGGCTGAAAACATGCCTGAGCATCCCGGCGGAGAGCAAAATAGCTGAAAAAATGCTTGAGCCCGCCGATGAGGGTAGCTAAAAGCTAACACCCGAAACAAAAAGCAAAATGGCTGAAAACATGCCTGAGCATCCCGACCGAGAGCAAAATAGCTGAAAAAACGCTTGAGCCCGCCGATGAGGGTAGCTAAAAGCTAACACCTAAAACAAAAAGCAAAAAGGCGGAAAACATGCCTGAGCATCCCGGCCGAGAGCAAAATAGCTGAAAAGACGCTTGAGCACACCGATGAGGGTAGCTAAAAGCTAACACCTAAAACTAGTCGACCGAAATTGAACTTCAAAAGACCCTCCAGCTCTTCATTCCGAAAAGCAAGAGGCTCGGGGGCTACATCCAGATAGGAATACTTTTTCCTCAGAAAAGCACAAGCGCCACTCAAAAAAGCATTCGGATGCCGAAGTTCGTCAAGGCAACATTCTATGCCGAGTCGTTTTTACATAGCACGGACGAAAGGTTGTCAACACAAAGATTTACATCTAACAAGTCATAGCGTGGACAAAGCACTCGACGGAGCACAAAAGAGGAAGAAAAGAAAAGTACTCGACAAATCGAGGGGTCTCATCAGGATAACGCACATAGTTGTTTGCGGAGCAGAGACGAAAACGAGACAAAGTACTCAGCAAGTCAAGTAACTTCGACCACACCCAGGCAAAGAATACATCAACGAAAATAAAGAATCTTCATTTAAAGAGGAGTGTAATATTACAAGGGGCTGGTCAATCGGATCAGGCATTGTCATCAGGAAGGGAAATGTCAATATTTAGACTGTCTACAACCCTACTGGCTAAACCTTCGACCTCAGGCTCCATCCTCTCAACGGCATCAAGGTATTCTTGGCTTTCAGCTTCCTCTGCTATCTTGGACAGAGGCGCCTCTGGAGCAAGGACCCAGACCTGGGCCAGCACATTCTTGGTACATACTTGAGCACACTCTTCACGAACTCTTGGAAACGAGTCGAAATCCGGGGAATGAACTGTGCCCAAGATTGCCCATCATCCGCTGGAGTCCGGAGAACATCGGCTACTGAACGAAAAGATTTCCACAAAACGTTCCAATTTTCAGTAGCCGTCGCCAGCTTCCCGGACAAGCCTTCAATAGTTTTTTGGGCCTGCACAAGATCTCTGTCAGCTCCACGCCTAATCAGCTTAGCAAGGGCGAGTTCTTCCTCAGCATGAGTAATTACCTCCTCAGCCTTATTATGACTAGAGCGGACAAGAGCCTTCATTTCATCGATACTCTCCGAGAGCTTCTGCTTCTCAACTCGGAGAACTAGACAAGACACCGAAGAACAAGTTAGCGAAAAAAGAAGTCAAAATACAAGAAGAAACAGGAAGAACCCACGGCACCTTTGCATTCATTCTTCGCAGACTCCACCGCGGCATCTCTCTGCTTCTCTGTCTCCACTACCCGGGCACGAAGGGTCTTCTCCTCCTTTTGGTGCATTTGACGCTCTGTCTCCAACTCAGCCCGGAGGAGGTCAAGATCGGCTTTCAGAGCGTCCACCTCAGAAGACAACTTTCTCTCATTTTCAGATGAGAAAAAGAAGCCAGAATGATCATGAGAGAAAGACTGAGCAAAAAGAGGCAAAGAGAAACAAGGCGTAAGGACAGAAGAAAAACAAGCATGCAAAAGAGGAGTGGCAGTAAAACCTACCTGGAGCTTTTCACCAAAAGAAGTCGCGAGGGTCGACAAGCTCCCCCAGGCTACGGTCAGCTCCGATAACCGATGGGTGGCATCGAACTGTTGCACCACATCACCAGAAAAAGAGGGACCGCCGGAAGCAAGAGAAGGGGAAGGAGAGGCCGGCTAGGGCGAAGAAGGAACGACCAAAGCAACCTCCAGGGAAGCCGGAGCCAAACCCTCAGAAGGACCCGGCGCGACAGCCACAGTCACCTCCGGGGCGGCCAAGTCCGCAACTTCGCCAGGTAGCTCCGAAGCCCCCACAGCAACTTCATCAACAGAATGTTGTGAGTCCTGAGGCTCAGAACTCGTTGGCATGGCGGGAGGCAGAGAAGAAGTCAATGAAGAAACGAGAGAAGACGAAACACTGAAAAGTGATAAAAGGAAGCACCGATAAGAACCAGAAGAAGGAAGATAGAAGCCAAAAAGATAAAGCCAAAATCTACTCACCCAACCACTTTCTTCTTCGCGAAGCCAAAAGAAGGCCTCGCAGGGGGAACCACGACGGCGAAAATGTCCCCGCCACCCGGCGACGGGAGCGGGATAGCCGACAACGGAGCCGCGGAAAAAGCCAGGGCTGGAGCCATGGAAGAACTCCGCACTGGAGGAGCGGTAGAGCTCGGTACCGAGGCTACCAAAGAACTCGACACCGGAGCTTCAGAAGAAGTCGGCGCGGGAGCCTCGGAAGAACTCACACCCGACCTCCGATTACTTCAAAAAGTTCAAGACTAAAAGTCAAGACAAAGAAGAGAAATTCAATGCAACAGGAATATGAAAAACAACTCACCACCGCATGATGAGGGGTACTTCATCATCCTCTTCTCCCTCAGCCAAGGAAACCAGAGCACCTGCTGAAAAAAGGATAAAAAGTACTCGGTTCAAGAGAGAAACAGGAAAACAAAGGAACAAAGAGTATTAAATGTGCTCACCTAAGAGCATGCTAGCAACAACTAGAGTACCTGAGGGAGTACTTGGTTTGCGAGGCTTCTTGGAGACAGGCAGGCCAGATGAAGACCCATCCGTTCGCCCCCTCTTCGGGACACTGCGAGGACCGCGAGGGACTAGACGAGGAACATATTCTTCATATACATCAACAAATCCGGAAGAAACCCCAAGAAGGCCGGTAAAGGTTTGGGACTTACTAGTTGCAGAAGTTCCAGCAAGTTTATCCTCAGTCTTTGCCATGGCGGGGAGAACATCAAGAGGGATCGAGTCGACAAAGTTCTGCCCAAGCTCCTGCGAAAAAGGATAAAACACCAAGACAAAGAAAAGCTAAGCAAAAACGGATGCAGCAAGAGTACATAAAGTACTCAAACAAAAAGATAGACAACTCACAGCTGGGGGCGGGTTGTTGGCTGAGAACTCGAAGACGGCAGGAGGAATGACACTCACTCCTTTCAACATCTTCTGGAGACGCTCGAGTACCTCCTCACCGGTCAGCTCAAGAGCTGGGACCATGCGTGAAGGATCCTCGGCCCTAGAATACTCGAAGCCAAGGTGCTCCCGCTCTTTCAAAGGCTGAACCCGGCGATGAAGAAAGCTCGAAACAATACCGAAGCCGGTCAAACCCTGCTGTTTCAGCATACTAATCCTATCAAGGAGTGGCTGGATCACTTGAATCTCGGTAGGTGACTCAAGTTTCTTGTCCCATCGGTCATTCACCACAGGACCAGATCCAGAGTGGACGATAAGGGAAGGGATCAAATTGGCAGCGTAAAACCACTTGGCACGCCAATCTTTTACAGAATCGACCAGGTCATAGTAAAAAAACTTAATCTTGAGACCCTGGCAAAACTGAATCCCACAACTGCCAAGAACGTTGGTTTCTTCACGGCGGGGTTGAGGTTTCAGACGAAAGAAAAAGCGAAAAAGAGATAGAGAAGGAGGGATTCCAAGGAAAGCTTCACAAAGATGAACGAAAACAGAAAGATGGAGAACGGCATTGGGGGTTAGATGGTTCAGACTAACCCCGAAATAACCAAGAAACTGATGAAGGAAGGCGGAAGCAGGAAGGCAAAGTCCAGCGCGGACAAAGGAAACAAAGAGGACAATCTCACCAGGACCCGGAGCTGGAACTCGATGCTCGCCCGGAACTCTCCATTCAGCGATGACTTTGCTTTGGATCAAGCCGTCACTAACGAGCTCGCGCAGCTGGTCTTCGCTTGTTGTTGGAGCCGGCCAAACCTTCTGAGCAGCCCTCATGGCCACGAACTCCTGGTTTTCGATCAAAGAAAGGGATGACTCCTCGTCCACGAAGGTCGCCTGGGACTTGCTTGCGGTTTTCTTCTTTCCCATGAACTGGCGGAAGCAAAAAAGGCACTAGGGAAGATGAAGCTAGGATGATGGTGCTCGGGTGACAGCGACGATGACGGCGGCGGATTTCTGAAAGCTAGGGTTTAAAGGCAAGAGCTGGGCAGCAAGGGAAAGGAAGATAAAAGGTCTTGAAATAGATTTTTCAGTAATAAAAATGGCCCACAAGGCCCGTTAAAACACAGTGTGAGAACGCAACGGTCCATTTACCGACGCAGCTAAAACGACGGAGGGCACAAATCCACACAATGGTACAAACCAACGGGCAGATTTCAGACTTATCCGTCCAGCACCACGGTAGGGCTATCAGATCGCTACAAGAACAACTCGTCGAACCAAGAAGAAAGAAAGGGCTACCTCACAAGGAACAAAGGAACCCGGTTATTTAAGAAAGAACTCGGTAATCTTATGAACGAACAAGGATCATAGCAGAAAAGTAAAAGATAACTCAGAAGACAAGATTCGTTCCATTACAAGTGGCTTCAAAAATAGAAGATTACAAATCTTACAAGACCCAACGAACTCGGTACCACGAAAAGCAAAGTAGCAAAGAGGAACACGGACACGGCTAGGCTCTGGAACGACTATGTGTCCCAAATTGCTACTCGGAAGGACAAACCGCCATCAGCTACACTGTTTTCTTCAAAGGACGGACGCAGTGCATCCAAGGCGGAAATCGGCAGCACGGCAGGGCAACATGGAGCAGAGAAGGCCGGCGGGCATCTGTCTACCCAAGACCGATGTGATGCTAGATATGGTGTTGATCTGCACCGGACAGTCTCAAGACAGGCGACGAGGATCAACCCAGAACTGCCAGATGAAGGAACGAAGCCCACATCACAAGACTTCCTCCAACTACCGCCACGTACATCCTGGCACAATGCTGTCGTGGGATTAGCCTACCTCTAATCCCTATCACAAGACTTCCTCCAACTACGACAAGACGCAAAGGAACTACAAAATATGCCCGGGGGCTGCTCTACTTCACAAACTACCATGTTCATGACCACGAAGGTTTAAACAGAATGTCCAATGGATGAAAACAAGCACTCCGGGACAGTATTTATAGATCAAAGGAGCGGCGCACATGGACTAGGAGTACCAACGAAATAAGCCTAACAAAGGACACAGTGAAAAAAAACAGGACTCAATAATGGATGACTCAGGCGAGAGGGAACAGTACTCGAAGACAGGCATATTCGGAAGAATATACCAGCACAGTACAACCCGTGAACGAAAGGCATTTACACTCAACCACCACCATACAACTACCTCTGACAACAGCAAACTATCAAAGAATACGCCAAGACCTTGCATCCGAGTTCTTCCGGAACAAAACAACAAGGATATACGCTCGGAGGCTGCATGCTGCGAAACTACTCGGATGATGGTTTAATCCAAGAATAAAGGGCTGCTTCGAAAAGATGCCGCAAAACTACTCAAATGATGACATAACCCAACTCTCAGGAACTACTTCAGAACATAAATTTTCAAACAACATAAAGATTCAAGACCCTCCAACTTTTTGTTCCAAATAGCAAGAGGCTCGGGGGCTACACTCAGTGAGTGCACTTTTTCTTCGAAAAAGCGCACGTCACCAAAAGACTTCATCAACGCAGACCACTTCAAGACATTACGACAAAAGAACCCGGAAACGAGCCATATTCGAGTTCTTTTTGATAAAACTTCAACGAACAAACAGAGCAACTTCAAGACAAGATCCTCCAGCTACTTGTTCCAAATAGCAAGAGGCTCGGGGGCTACAACCAGATGGACATATTTTTTCTTCAAAAAAGCACTCACCACTCGAAGGTCCCAAGAAGCGCTACAAGGTTTCACTCCAGAAAGCACTCGGATGACGTTTGTTACTGCTCATCAAGACCTGAAAGAGCAAAACGAGACTTTCAGAGCTCAACCATGAAGTGCTCGGGGGCTTGTCGATACGGGACCCACAGGATACCCCACAAAGGAGAAAGAAGATCTAGTCTAACTAGGATTCTTCCCTTGTAATCCTAGTAGTAGTACTATTCAGTAATCCTACTAGTAACTCTCATTATAAACCGACTAGGACTCTGGCCTCCTGACTATATAAAGGAGGGCAGGGCTCCTGGACGAGGAGGACGACAATTGTACAACACAACATATCATAATCAATCCAACGCAAAGGCTAACGCCGACTGGACGTAGGGTTATTACTCGATCTACGATCGAGGGCCTGAACCAGGATAAATCGACTGTCTCTTGCGTTTACTATCGAGTTCTGCATACGCTGAAACCCGAACAAACTGCCCTGGGTACCCCCGTGGTAGGCTATCGGTGGTGAAACATCGACAGCTGTCAGCTGGGTCTTCCATTTTTGGAGTCGGGCCTTATAACACGCCCGCCTCCGAAAATGAATTTATGGCACCCGCCTCCAAAAATGAATTTAAGGCGCCCACCTCGGTTAATGCATTAACCGAGGCGGTTGCGTTAGGACAACCGCCTCGGTTAATCGATATTAATCGAGGCGGGCACTCCGTTAATGATTAACCGAGGCGGTCGTTGGGTCAGTTGCCCGGCCACCGAATAACGGAGGCGGGCAACCAGCCCGCCCACCTCCGAGCGCCTTTGCCAAACGTCTCGGTTAAGTTTTATTGTAGTAGTGAAAATTTGTTACTTTCATATGAGTTTTTACAAAAACAAGTTTGAATCTCAATTTTTTTTGTACAATATATACATCTATAGACGCACTATGGATGTGCATAATTTCAAATGTTTTTTTTTAAATCGAAGTTTCAAACGTGTTGAGAACTCCTAAGTACGTTTTTTTTTCTAAAGGATTTTCAAGATTCCACTAGGTAGAAGGTTTGCCCTGAATATTTTTCCAAAAGTTTGGTAAGACTGTTGCGAGAGATGGGGATGAACATGATATATCAGTCGTTGCAAAATTCGAACTTAATGAACAAATAAAGAGATTAATAAAGTGATAAGTTTTCTAAGGACATGCATGCAACCATTTTCACATGTGTTTCACGTATACTGAACGACACGTGAGAATACCACTTTAACTAGCTATATATGGGAAGCATCTTAGACATATTTTTTCTCCACAATGTTTCATAGGAAAGTTTACGTTATTATTTAATATAAGTTCACCAATTGTTTAGGATTCAACAAAGTTATGGTACCAACTGTTTCGCCCATTGTGTTTAGGATTGTACAAAGTTATGGTACCAACGACTGTTTGTTAAAAATGCAGTGAAACTTGTATCATTTAGTATTCTCCCTATTTTCTGAAAATATAAGGTATGTAAAATCTAATCTAAACACTAAAAAGATTCTCACGTAGAGATCTTTTACAATGGTTGTAAAAGTATCTTGGTACCTTCAGGTACTTTCATTTTTTAGCTAACTAATTGAGAAACATTATTTACTAGTATAATGTTCGTGCTAACGCAACGGATTTATCTTGGAGACACACATGAAAACAACCAATGTTTTTTTTTCATAGTTCAACTTTTACATAATATCTTTGAGCATGTATACAATCCGGGAAACTAAAAAGTCATAGTAAATTTTTTTCTCATATAACCATTTAAGTTATATTATGTCTAAGTCCTTAATCATGACTTGGAGATCTTCAAGAAAGTTGTCAAAACATTCGTTTGCATGGCTCTTAAAAATGTCCCCAAAAATTCCATCCTCAGTGAATTTGATAGCTGTGCATGGTAGATATAATAAGTTAAGTTATTAATTTTGTATGTAGTGTACGGAATATAGTTAGAGAATATATATTTACAGTGTTGATCGGTGATAATCTTACACCATTCCATGACTTCATGAAATTGTATACAAGGAAGCCTCCTAATTTTCTGGAGATGAGCATTTGTTTGATTTATTGTACATAAATCAAATAACTATTTTGTGATAATAAGAAAGATGAAACATATTATAGGTGATTACCAGTTTTTATGTTTTGGAACTTTTGTAACACAGGCAGGGAATATTCGCTTCCAGTAATAAATATTGCGTCCCACTAAGAATTTATCAGTTTCATAGCGACACTGAACCTTTTAGCAATATTGTGAAATATAGCTATATATGGCATGATTTAATCATAACCCTTGTAACATACATCATCTGGGAGTGGATCCATAATGTGCACAGTTTTCTTTTGCATGTCCATTATGAATAAAGTATATAGTCCATCTCAATAATATGGCAGTAGAATCTAAAAACATAGACATAGAATATAAGCGTTTAAAAAAAGCATAATATATATAAATAAAATATAAAGGAGTACACTGAACATATCTTACATTGCCGCAATCTTTAATATGAAACTAATATGAGAGATATGAGAGAGATGTAGATTTTATGAACAACGTTATTGTCGCTTTGTCAAATGAAGAAATCACCAAAATAAACTTTGTAGATCTTGAGAAGTTACACAACTTTGTAGTTTAAAAGTTTTTCATTTGAATTCATTTAGGGCCTCAAAAATTGCTTTGAAAAAATGATTTGCCGAGAGCAAAAAAAAATGCACACGGCAAAATGCCTCTTTGTCGAGTGTCAAAAAAAAGGCACTCGGCAAAGACGCATTTTGCCGAGTGCCAAAAAATGGCACTCGGCAAAATACATCTTTGTCGAGTGCCAGAAAAAAGGCACTCGGCAAAGACGCATTTTGCCGAGTGCCGAAAAATGGCACTCGGCAAAATACATCTTTGCCAAGTGCTGAAAAAAAACACTCGGCAAAGTCATCTTTGCCGAGTGCCGAAAAAAACACTCGGCAAAGCCGTCTTTACCGAATGCCCGATAAAATACACTCGGCAAAGCTTTCGGCACTCGGCAAAGTGCTGGTTTCCAGTAGTGAGGAGGGCCATATATAGGAACGTCTTGCCCGTGCCTCCAGGACCATCTACGAAAAAAAAAACTTGGCTCTTATTAGCTAACTAATTGAGAAATAGTATTTATTAAATATAATTTGTAATATTGAGGGTATTTTCGTAGGTGTTCCTGGCCCCTCTGCGACATCGTTCGCTCGGACGATAGGGCGGCGGCGCCGCCACCCCGAAGTCTCGACCCGATAGAGGCCATGCCCTTCTGGTGGAAGCAGTTGGCCCTCGTGATCGCTCTGCATGCGACCACCACACCATCGTCAAAGTCACGACGTTCCTGCACTGTCCAGATGAGCAAATGAAAGAGCAGACGAGTCGTGCGCGGCTCTGTGTTCACTCACAGCATGCTGATTGAGGCGGTGATGGTGTACCCGATGGCCACGCGCCCACGCCCACGATGTTGGGGCACTGCTACTGCAGGAACCCGCAGATCTGGACCTTGATGCCACCTGCTTGGTCGACGAAATTCTAGTTCAGAGATGCACAGGCCAGAGAGTAAGTTCTAGTTGATCGATCTTCAACTTGGAAGGCCTAGACACATGAGAAGCAGGGACGAAGGCGGAGAGCACGCACTGAGGTTCGCGTTGACGGCATTCATGTAGGTGTAGTTTCGCTTGCCGGCGCAGAGGGGTCGCTGGAGCAGTAGCAATCGGTGAGCAGCTGATAGGTGACGAGCGAGAAGAGCAGCATCACGGCTGCGCGATGGCCCAACCCAGCGAGAGCACCCCGGAGCCGATCAACGCCGTGATGATGTGCGCGCTCGCCGTCCACATCGTCCCTGCAGCAGTCCGTCTGGGAGCTTCACCAAAGGGGGGAAAGAACTGGACTGAGATGGGAACGATGGGTTCACACAGGGATGGGGACGGAAAATTCCTTCTTTGCCCTTCAGTGAAGATGCTAAAATTACCAATTTACCCATAATCAAAAAATAAAAAATAAACCGAACCCCACGTATTTTTGGTACTTGCCTCACTTAATTTTAGTGGTGTCCTCACCTCCTTAGTATATCTAGGCCTTAGTACCCTCCTATTTTTACATCGTTGGATCTCGTTGAATGGATGGCTTATGTTTTTTCCAACTATTATAGAATTTCTGAGACACCTTCTTATTTCAGGACATGAGAATCAAGCTTAGCATGCAAGATTATTTTTGTCATTTATTCTATTTCTACAAATCATGTTTTTGGCAGTTAGGCATGGATGACGATCTTTTTTTTTTTTGACAGCTGATCTTGTCTATTTGATTCCACGCAGAAGAAGAGATTGGGAAACGGCAATTGAATTGAGAGAAAAAAAAGAGAAATCACCAACCCAACTATGGAATCTAATAAACACTAAAAAGATTCCAAAATATAAAGGGTGAAGCAACTTAGTTTTATTTAAAATGGCGGCATTCGTATGTATGCCATATTTTGTATCACCAACCCAACTATGGTAATATCAATATCTTTTCACGATGAAGGGTACGTTACGTGCATAATATGTACGTATCATAAAATTTCTGACTCTGAGACACCTTCTTATTTCAGGACACGAGAATCAAGGTCATTATTTTTGTCATTCAATTTCTACAAATCATGTTTTGGCGGTTAGGCATGGATGGCGATCTTTTTTTTAATGACAGCTAATATTCTCTATTTGATTCCACGCAGAAGGAGACGAGATTGGGAACGGCAATTGAATTGAGAAAAAAGGAGAGAAATCATTAGAGCATCTCCAAGAGCTGCTAAAACATTCTCCCAATCCTTGATTTTTAGTACGATTGGAAAAAACACATCTCAAACAATTCCTAATCCCACATTCTAATCTTTTAGCACTTAAAAACTCTCCCCTAGGACTTGCACATGCACGTATCCTCTGCGCTACTTTCCCGGTGAGTGTAGAAGGACATGAAAAAGAATAAAGAGTAGGAAATGTTTTCTAATGTAAATGTATAGGAGAAAGAATATACAAAAGTGGTTAGGATAAATTATCTTCCATATTTAGGAGTGGATTATTGAAAACTGTTGGAGATGGTTTTATTTATTCCATTCAATACTTTTTTGGAAGTTATAAAACATCTTTTTTTTAATGTACTCCCTCCGTATCGTAATTAGATGACGTTCTAGAGGCCAGGCCGTTTGCGGCAAAAGATGACGTTCACGGTACCGAGGGCAACTTTGGACGCGAAAACCCCTAGCCAGGCACACGCGCTGCCCGTTCGCATGGCCGTCCGTTCGCATGCCTCGTCATTAATCGCGGACTCCTCGACTAAAGAGATCGCCGCGGTCGCCCCCCGTCCACAGCACGCTCGCAGACCTCCCAGGCACGCGCGCCGCCCGTTCGCATCGCCGGCCGTCCACAGCACGCAGACCGCCCATAGTACGCTCGCCTGTTCGGTTCGTTTCGTCGCTATGGAGACCGGTGGCGCGCGGGTGCTGGTCGCCGCGGACGACGTCGGGCAGGAGTCGAAGGTGCTCGCCACGGAGGACATTGGGCCGGAGTCGGAGGAGGTCGCCGCGGAGGACGTCATCGACCCGCTGCTGTCCGTGGACTCCGACCCGCTGCTCTCCGTCGCGCAGGATTCGCAGGAGCTGGACGAAGTCATCGTGCTGCCGGATTCGCAGGAGGTCACCGTGGACGGCGTGGTGCCGGATTCGTAGGAGCCGGACGAGGTGGTGCTGGAGTCGCAGATGCCGCCGGACTCCATCACGCCAGAGTTGCTGGAGCTTGCGCCGGACTCCATGGAGGTGGTGCCGGAGTCCTTGCCGCTGGGCGCTTTCCTTTGCAGTCGCTGCCATCTCATCCACGAGGACCGCGAAGCGTGGAACCGTGCGTACTCGCGGTTCTACCCATGCCCTCGTTGTGGTCTCGTCCACGCGGACTACTTCATCGACGCCATGCTCGGCCGCATCAACGTGGACTGCGAGCTTTTCATGGAGCACTACAAGGACTTGCTGCCGACAAAGGAGTACGCCAAAGCATCGGTAAGATAACTTAGAAAGGATGATTCAGTTCGTGCAGCATTACAAATTTAGTTCATGCAACAATCGGCAATGGTTTAGTTCATGCAACATTACAAGATGTCTCTACTACAAAAGCTAACAATCATCATTATAATTTTTTCATGCAGCAAGAGTAGCTTTAGCTTCATGTAGCAATGATGGATCACAAGGCAAACAAGATGGCAGCCGATCTTCTCTTTCTAGTGTTTCTTTTTTCATGTGAGGTATCTCAAACTTGTTGCAACCTTTCACTTTCATTGCTTCCAAGAAGACACCTTGTAGTGTTATAAACATCCGGTTTGCAAGGTGCGGCGAGTACTCCATGAATGACTACAAAACAATTGTGCAACAAATGAATGAATGAGAAAACAATTGTGCAACAAAACATGTGTGAACAATTTGAATTGCTTCCATGAATTGCAAATTACCTCTTTGACGGCTGGAACTAGAGCCTCACTAGTTTTTGCATCCTTCTTATATTGAATTGCTTGTATTGCTCGAAAGAAACCCAAGTCAAGAATGTTGAAATCCGGAGAGTTTGGTGGTTGACAAATTAGGCGAATATCAAATCCTCCTAGCTTAGCGGCCGCACAAAATTCCGGATCATCCAATTTCAAATGAGAGGGTGCATTGTCTTGTTGGATGAAGATTGGTTTACCCACATCTTCTCTTGGCCATTTGGATCTAATGGCCGGCAACACTTGGTTGATCATGAAATCCCTAATCACATCTCTAGTGATCGATGTAATGGGCTTCATAACCATGTCTCCACGAACACGGCCGGTCCTCTCATTACTTCTCATAGCTGGTTCAAAATGAACAAGTGGGAAACATCCAATCCTACCATCAAAAGTACAAACCCCATCCCTAAACCTTGGTCGAGCGCAAGCACACAAGAACATGAGCCTAGGGATGTAGTTCTTGTTCTTACAAGTCCGATGTGGTACATCTTCTTCGGGTAGCAAATAATATCTTTCATTTTTTTGACGTAGGTAAAACCATTTCTCATCAATAAAAACAAAGTCATACAACTCCTTAAACTTTGGATCATCAAACAACTCCCTATTAACCATGTCAACACACCACTGTAACCTAGCCCTCTTGTTAGCTTCAGTGAGATAGGGTTTGATGCTACTAGAGTGGCGCCTAAGGTAGCCTTTTTTCAAATACCTTTGAATCTGCCATCTGCTCAAATTTAGTGCCTTGCACACATCATCTATAGTCATTCTTTGCTTTAGAGGAATGTTTCTCAATGCATCTAAGTCAACAGGGATTTGCTTGCGGCCTACTCTACCCTTTTTTAGACTTGAAACATCAATCGGAATGGAGTTTGCAAGTTGTGTTTTACCTCTTTTCCATAACCTTTGAACTGCACGAATTTTAAGCCTAAATTGCTCGGCAACAATGGTAGTGTCCTTCTTGCCTAGTTTACCATTGTTGCTTCTAGCCAACAAAGATTGACAAACTTGTTTGCGGAGGTGTTCTGTATCTCTTTATTTCGGTGGGGCTGTTGAACATGTTCTGTTAAAAAAAAATAATGCTTAGTGTTCTTAGCAAGTACATTCAGAGTACTAGACAAGATAATATTCGTAGTAGTACTACTTGTTCACGGCAAGATGGATCCACGGCAAGATGTAGCTAAAATGAAAGAAAAAACAAGCAAGATTACTTAGCCACGGCATGCATGTTCTAGCTATAGGAAAAAACAAGCACATTTACTAGGCACGGCATGCAGATTTTGTACGGTACATGTTGTATCAAAATAATAGGACGGCATGCAGGATTACCATGAAGGTTTTGTACGAAGTCAAAATCAACCGCACCATACTCATCCAATGGCAAGTTCAAATCAAACCCTTTCCAAAAAAAGGAAAAAAAAAAGGAGAGATGGAGGTTGAGTGAAACAAGCAAAATCAAACAAGGAAACACATTACCATAGTCATCTTCTTCTAAGCCAACATTCAGATCAAAGCCGTTGTCATCATCTTCTAAGCGTACATTCAGATCTAAGGCAGGCACTCTTGCTGGATCAGCTGACACTGCAAGCGGTACATGCAAAGAGAAAACAGGAAAGTGTGGAGATGATGCACGGCTATGGAAAGAGAAGAGGCCGGGGAAAGACTGTGTATTAATAGCCACGGTGGAACTCAAACGACGCAGGCAATCGAGCGCTAAATTGTAAACACAGTGGCGCCACCGCAAAAGAATGTTTGCCTATGAAAACAGAGCAAAAACACTGCTAAACGCGCGCAAAAACGCTGCTAAACGCGCGCGCCTCGCCCAGCCAAATGAATCCACACGGCACCGCACGCGCGCCAGTGCCACGCAACGCTGCCAAACTCGCGAAACAACGAAAACGCGCAGCACGCGAGAACGGCCAAACACGAGCCCGCACAGCGCCATGCAAAGCCATGCAAAAATTGTGGCGACAACGAAAAAGGCTGCCAGGGGTCGAACCGTGGAGCTCATGCCTCGGGCCGTGGAGCCTTGACCAACCGAGCTACGATGGATTGTTGTACAGGTAGCACCCTCAGGAGTATTTAATAAGGCCAAAACAGGAAAACTAACCCCTAATTAATCACCCCTTAGTAATCGTACTCATGTCCTAAATGTTATTTAATTACGATACGGAGGGAGTATTGGGTACTCTTAAGATGCTCTTAGGATGTTTTACAAACTTACAATAATTAATTAACGCGTTACCCCGCACAGAGCTAGTGGCGGCGCGTTCGACAGGCAGGGTACGTTTGAAAGCTGGAAAATTGGGCTACAACCTTGCTTTCTGGAATCGGAAGCGATCAAATTAAGCGGCGTCGTGGGCGCACGCGAGCCGGGCGTTCAACAGCCTGGGCGTGCAGGCAGCGACCGTCGGTTCGCCTCTTTTCCCACATGCCGGCCGGAACTGATCGAGATTGATACGCCAACCAGTTGGCCACTGGCACGCACGCGGTTGGTCGTCGGTGGCCAAACGCGAATTGCCTTGTCGGCTTTTGGTGCCGCCGACTGCATGCCCACACGTAATAATTCTCACGGGTCAGCGCCCAACAAGGCAGCTGGCCGACGAACGGGTGTGTGTGTGTGTGTGTGTGTGTGGGGGGGGGGGGGGGGGGGGGGGGGGTGTGTGTGGAAATAAACATATTGCCAAACCGGCACCACCACCACCATAGTTATTCGAATTCGGTTGGTACGTGATGAGAATCATCACGTTTAGCAGCTTGTTCGTTTTGGCTTATTCGTCTGTATCTAGCTTAACGTTTAGCGGCCTGTTCGTTTCGGCTTATTCGTTCGTATCTAGCTTATAATCCACGGCTTGAACAGTGTTTTTCTCTCGTACCAAACCAGCCAGCGATATTTTCAGTCATGGCTTATAAGCCAATTCAGCCGAAATGAACAGGCTGTAGGCCTGTTTAATTTGTTCGCAGCCAAAGCCACAACAGCATATGCATGTTCTTCCATTTATATGGGGAAAATTAGAATACAAAACAAAAATGTACCGACGGCTAGGAATCAAGGCCGGCCGGCCGGGAATGAATGATAATATATGATCGACGACGATCGTTCGGTCTCCGATCCGATCCGCCTAATCGTCCTTGGGAGGGTCGGCGAAGAAGGAGTTGATGGATGCCATGATCTCGGGCTTCTTCCCGCGGACGAACTTGCGGAGGCCGTGCATGGCGTACCTCTCCCCCTCCTCGTGGTTGTCCAGCACGCCCGCCGCCCGCTTCTCCTTGGTCACCCGCACCTCCGGGTTGCCCGTGATGTTGCGCACCAGCTGGTACGAGCAGATGCCCAGCGCCGCCGCCATGGGCACGAACAGCGGGTACACCTGGCCGGCCGGGACGACGACGTTATTCATCAGATCCACACGATCCATCCATCCATATGATTCGCAAATCGATCGATCAAGCAGATCAGAACACCAACAACGACGACGGACGGACGTACCTCGGGGCGGATCCACCTCTTGGACCACGACGCATACGGGGAAGCCATCTTGGTCGCCTTGGATCGATCGATCTCCTCCTCAGCCGCCGCCTGCGTCTCTCGTCGAGTAGAGGACTTGTGGCCGGCCTCGTTGCGCGTTATATAGGCGGAGGCGGAGGCGGAGGCGGCGCCGTGCAGCCCGTGCTGCTTCGTGAACTCTCTCGGTAGGTGGCGCTCCAAAGAAAGAGTCGGAGGCGAGTCGTCTGGGCATGCAGCAGACGGCGGGGGCGTAAACACGCTGGACTGGACGCACACTTGTGGGCCCGGCGGCTGCGTCGCTTTCACATGCCCACCAAACTGGAACGCCCAAGTGGCCCAGCCGCAGGAGCGGTCCAGGAGGATTCGGCGCCCAGTTCTCCGAAAGAGCCGCGCCGGTTTGCTCCAAATCGTTCTTCTTCTTTTTTTATAAAAAAAACAAAAGTATATAAAAAGCCAATAATAAACAAAGGGAAAAAGGCCGGCCAGGTCTCTCCTCTGTTCGTGGCCCAGCACGTGTTGCATGGGCTGGGCCGTTGTTCTTACGCTTGGGGACGGGGCGTTCTACGAAAACCTCCTTCCACGTGCTATTTCTTTTCCTATATTCTACCAAATATGCCTTGTGCTTGTAATTTGTTCTATGCATATCTAGAACTGTCATGACACCTAACAAATGGGTGAACTAGACAATTTAAAACCTAATGTCCTCTATATCCTACTTATTATCAAAACCTATACAGAATTACTACGTAAATGTACACTACGGTTTCGTTAAGCACTGCTATCTCTGACGCAAATAAAGTTTTTCAGGATAGATTCCAATTCTACCGGCTAACCTAACAAGCTAGATTAGGAAAAGCACACAGCCTAGAAATGCAAAAGTGTCGGAAATATAAATAAGTTAGCGAATGCAAACTTGCCAATGCCAAATTTTTTTCCCAATGTATCGAGAAGCTCTCGCTTCCTCCTAATCCTCGCTAGAGAAGCTCCTAATCAAGTAACTTTGTGGATACATGTCGGTGCAGAAAGTGACCAACACGTAAATATTTATAGTTTTGCCGTACGTTGTGATCGGATATGGCCTAGCACTCAATGACACAACATTTATACTGGTTCAGGCAACGTGCCCTACGTCCAGTTTGAGTCGGTCGGTGACTTTATTCCTGAGCCCAGGTGCTCGAAGTTTGCTCCACATACGGAAGGGAGTAAGATGGGGGGTGCAAGAGGTCCGGTCGGACTCTGGTCTAAAGGGCCAAGAGTGACTGGAGCTCCGCTATGTGCTAAGTGTTCGAGCGTGCGCTCTATGTAGCATTAGAGTGTCTAAAGCTAGCAGAGGGTGAATCGATGTAAGTGAACTGATGGGTCTCCTTGTTGGGAGAGAGTGCATCTCCTTTTATAGATGAAGGGGACGACCTTACAAATGAGAGAGAGAGAGAGAGAGAGTACGTATGCTACTAAGTCTAGTTGCCCAAGCCGTCGGGTACAAGATGATTGTAGGCGGCCATAACACTGTCAATGTTAGACGCATGTGGGAGGTTTTTACCGTGTTCTCCATGTAGGGCAAATGACGGCGCGTACAACATTGTTGGTGCCCAAAGGCATGTGGGGGGAGCCTTACCGTGCTTGTCATGGTGTGGGAGTTGATGGCGCCCACAACACTGTAGGGCAAATGTCGACGCCTACAACACTGCTTGGGTTCTGGCATGCCTGGAAGGTTACAGGGCACCCTCCTGACATGTCCTGTTGGTTACTGTTCTGCAGCTGTGCAGGGTATAGTCCTGGGTATTACGGTTGACTTGAGTGCCCTACCTTACTTGCTCCGCCCATTTCCTAGTTGTTACCAAGCGGGCATCCCCGATCGGTTGGTCCCAGTCGGTTCCGACTGCGCCCGTCGGAGAAGTGCTGTAAGCAGGGGTTTGCGTGCATCCCCGGTCAGAGAGGCGGGCTGGGGTTGGAAGCAAGCGTTGTTCCTCCTTAGTGAGGCCTTCCGATTGGAGATTGGATCGCCCTTCTGGCCTATCGTTTAGGTATTTGGGCTGGCGCAGAAGTTGTGCGTCGTTCGTAACGTCGTCTGCTGGGCCGAGCCTCTGTTGGGAAGCTGGTCCATGAGGGACCTTGGATTTATGAACCTGACTGAAGCCCCCAATCCCCCGAGCGATTTAGGTAGAATCATTTGGGGATTTTTATCTTGACGGTGGGTGCGTGCGAGCGTACCCACGGGTGTAGCCCCCGAGCCACCGAGTGATTCGGGTAGAATCGTCTGGGGGGTTTTCATGTTGCCAGCGGGGGAAGTTTTGTTTCATCAGTGGGTGCGTGCGAGCGCACCCACGGGTGTAGCCCCCGAGCCCCTAGGTGATTCGGGCAGAATCGCCTGGGGGTTTTGTCAGTGGGTGTGTTTTAGGGATCGGTTGAGACGGAGTCGAGGATCCTAGCGTCGGGCGCAGCCGAGGTAGTTTTGGGACTAGGCAAGACAGAGTCATGGATCCTTGTGTTGGGCATAGCCGAGGCAGTTTTAGGGATTGGGTGAGACGGACTCACGGATCCATGCGTCGGGCGTAGCCGAGGCAATTTAGGGATCGAGCGAGATGGAGTCACGGATCCTGGCATCGGACGTAGCCGAGTTAGCTTTAGGGATCGGGCGAGACAGAGTTACGGATCCTAGCATCGGGCGCAGCTGAGGCAGTTTTAGAGATCGAGCGAGACGGAGTCGTGGATCCTGGCGTCGGGCGCAGCCGAGGCAATTTTAGGGATCAGGCGAGACGGAGTCATGGATCCTGGTGTCGGGCACAGCCAAGGCAGTTTTTAGGGATCGGGCGAGACAGAGTCGTGGATCCTGGCGTCGGGCGCAGCCGATATAGCTTTAGGGATCAGGCGAGATGGACTCACTGATCCTAGAGTTGGTCGCAGCCAAGGTTGTTTTTAGGGATCAGGTGAGACGGAGCTCACGGATCCTAGCGTCGAGCGCGACCGAGGCAGTTTTAGGGATCGAACGAGATGGAGCTCGCGGATCTTAGCGTCGGGCGCAGCCGAGGCAGTTTTAGGGATCGAGCGAGACAGAGCTCGCGGAACCTAGCGTCGGGCGCGGCTGAGGTAGTTTTAGGGATCGAGCGAGATGGAGCTCGTGGATCCTGGCGTTTGGCACAGCCAAGGCAATTCAATGTTCCAAGTGTTGGTGAGAATGTTGCCGTTGTTGTCCTTTAGTCGGTAGGTGCCCGGTCGGATCACCTCGGTCACCGTATAGAGACCTTCCCTTGGTGGAGAGAGAGTTTGTGCTTCTCCTTCGTTCATTAGGTCCTCCAGAGTATGAGATCACCGACTTCGAGGATCCTTCCCCTAATCTTTCTTTCGTGGTACCTGTGAAAAGTTTACTGGTAGCGAGCAGAGCGGATGACGGTCATCTCATGGGCTTCCTCGAGCAGGTCGACAATGTCTTGCTGAGCCTCCATGGCCTGGTCGTAGTCGAAAGCCTTCACTCTTAGGGCACCATGGTCGAGGTCAGAGGGCAGCACTGCTGTAGCTCCGTAGGCTAGGAAGAAGGGTGTGAACCCTGTGGATCGGTTTGGGATCATTCTCAGGCTCCAGAGGATCGCTGGGACCTCTGCAACCCTTCGCCCGGTGTATTTGTTGAGTCAGTCAAAGATGCATGGCTTAAGTTGTGACAGAACCGCCCAATCTATACAAGATCAAGTACGGCTGTACCCGCTAACACGTTGACATGCGCATACTTTCACTCATATAAACCCGGTAGTCCGCCGAGTGTCCCGAAAGACCTCGGTAAATCAACATCACAACCAAGATCACGTGATTAAGCAAATACACATCACATACACAGGGTTGCAGTGGAGATAATATTACATGTGGGTTCACAAATAAAAGTACAAGTTTGGGTTTCAAAACCGCTTAGTGAAAACAACATAGCTTTCAAATGATTACATTAATATAAGTTTCAAATATATTGCTAGCATAAGTGACATCATCCGACAAAAGCATATAGATGAGAAGTAAGTATAGAATCACCGAGCCCACCGGCGGTTAGCCACCATCATCAACAGGTCGAGAACATCACCTGCAACAAGGTGGGATAAACCCTGAGTACTCGAATGTACTCAGCCAGACTTACCCATCTTAAGCCAAAATAAAGCGACACCAAGGATTATACAAGGCTTTCTTTAGTGGGCTAGCTGACTCGTTTGCGAAAAGCATAAGCTATCATGAAGAAACCATTTTAAGTACTTTGCATCATCTTTATTATGACCTATCCATCTAGGTAAGCACCTGTACTATAGCAATCACTTGATTAACCAATAACATCCAGTTACCAACTTAGATTTAGCATATCCCATATCATCCAGATAACCATCCTTGTTCCATAATAATTACTACGATGCCATAACTCGAGTCAAGTGCTCACTATCCAGGAGCGATGGCGATTCGAATCGATTCCTAACCAGCTGGTGATTTATTCCTTACACAAACCTCACTCACCCGCTAAAGTGAGGTATCGGTCACCGAGTCAACTATCTAGGAATCTCGAGTTTGCCAGGAACCACATGTACCCAGGGGCTGACCGACTGCTCTTTGGTCTTATCTTCGCGCCCCCGTGTCCTACCACACCTGCTCCGGTACAGTGCGCTGCGGGCAATCTACTCGCCCGAATAATCTCCCAGCTTCGCGGTCGAATGGTACTTTCTTCGGCCAGCTAAATGTAAGGCATGCGTTCAACATGACAAGAGGGACGAGCAATGGTCGGTCCTTAATCGGCACAGATGGAAACTAACAGCACCCCAGAACCCTGTCTGGTTGCCTCCAACTTTTTCCGTCCGGTCTCTAATTATCCATCACACATGGTTAATTTCAGGATATCATTCTTTCCATAGCTAAACTCTTCCAGTAACCACCTATAATGTAGGTGACCGGATATCACCGATCTCTACCGGTCTAAGCAAGGCTAAGCAGTTATTCAATCCCGACCTAACAGGGTAATAAGGTAATAAGGTAGGCAAGGATAGTAATAAATGCATCAACGGTTTCAATCAACTCCTATAACTTAATGCAACAATATATAACTCATATATAGAAAGAATTGCTTTTATAAAGTAGGAGACTTAGAATGCTCCGGGGCTTGCCTAGGATCCGACACAAGTCAGTTCCGTTATCTTGCACCGTCATGGTGACATCTCCGGTCCTAGCACTTGCTTAGTCCTTTCATCTTCGGGATAGATCCTCCATACATCGTCTTCGGGTTAGGCTCCAACATCATGCTCTTCACGTGGTTCATCTAGCGCACCTAGATGAGATGCAAAATGCATGTGTATGAATGGTAACACAAGATGCATCACATAAGCATTCAAGACAAACCAGTTATTCACGGCAATCATAGAGTCAAGGCTGCAAACAGCAGCAGCTAATTTTACTCATAACAGGAGTTGTACTAATCCAAAAGACATGTAACAAGACAATCTGGAAAGCTTATGGAATTTTATACAATTCATCTTTGATCCTCTCAGTATGATTCTCAAGTTAACTAAGTCAATTATACCCATTTACAGAAACTGGTCCCCCAATTGACAGAAAGCAGCCAGGCATAACTCACAAACCACAAGGCCAAATACCACCAAATTTTAACAGAAGCTAGATACATGAATTATCTACAACTTTGTTATTCTCATATTAAGATGATTTTACAGTTAGAAGGGTCAACTAATGCAATAATTGCATCTCTGTCCAAAACATAAACAGAAACTGACATGCCACTTTAAACAGCTATAAATGGAGTTATACATGTCCAATAAATGTCGTTCTAGACTTTTTAGGAAGCTTAGCAAATTCTAAGAAACTTTGTTGTAAACACCTAAAGCTAATTCTACTACTAAGAAGGCCCCACAATAAGAACAAGGAAACCCTCTCTGGTTTTGGGCAGAAACAGACATAGAGATTTAAGCAAGTATAACTCAAGATCTACTTAGCCAAAAATCATGATATTTAACTTTTTGGAAAGCTTAAGAAAAGTACCACAACTCATGTATTTTCACCAAGTCATGATTCATAACTTAACTGAGCCAATTAATTCAAACATGCAGAACTGTTTAGAGTAGAAGCAAGGCAATACAGGGCATTTGTTATTTTTATAACTCTTAAACTATAAATCCTAAACTCCTGAAAATTTTACCAGACAACAACAATAACCTTAGTAGCACTCCACAAAATTTTCACATTTATTTGAGCATAAAACCTACAGTTATAAAAAAGACAAGACATGGCAAGTAACAGGAACCTAGCTGCATAGATCTATTTTTACAGCGAAATATTTAAACTAAAACATGCCCTATTATAGATCTAGTGCATAGAGAATTTCACAAGGATTCCAAAAAGTCCTCATTTTCTATTTTACGATTTTTGTATGAATTACTATGAATTTTCAAAGTGGAGCATTCAAATCTGCAAAAATCAGGAAGAAAAGGAATCTAAATCTTGCATCGAGGACCCTGAAGTTTCCACAAATAAAACCCGAACAAACAGATCCTTTACTGCACTATTCATAAGAGTCACAGTCTGATGAGTACAGGCCCGATCTTCCGAGAGGCAGCCGATAAGTTCGATTTCGTGGAGATCTTGACGTTGGCGATCCGGCTTCAAATCAGACGCGATTCGAACCCTGCAACCGTTACACCACTGCTCCGTTGGTTATCAACCAAGCACAACTTGATTGACCTCGCCAAGAAGGCTTTTCCTGTAAGCGAATCGAAGAGCACAAGCAAGAAGGTAAAACACGCAATCTGAAATTGCAAATATGAATGACGCGAATATCAATAGAGGATTCAAGAACTCGGTTCCAAAGGACTAATCGACACAGTGGAGGAGATCAAGAACGAGGGCCCTGAATCACTGTAAAAGGATTTGTCACCATAGTTACAATGAACGATTCAGTTTCTCGATGGAAAACTAAACTCTAAACAAAAACCCAATTGTGTAGCAGCGGCGGCGGCTGTGTTTATAGTCTAAGACTCGGCCTAGGGTTGGGGACGGCCAGGGGTTGGGCGCCCACAACTTGGGCTTAAGGCCCGACACGATACATGGCCAAGTTGGCCCAAATAGGTGACGCAGCACCTTGCCATGGTCACATAGAATGATCCACGGACCTTCTAGAGCTAGGACCAGATCCAAAACGACGGCGTCGTCGTCCCCTTTCCAACGCATCCAAGAACGGCCCATTTCGATGTCGTATGAGAAAGTTATGACCAAAACAGTGACGACGTGTCTGCTGAATCCGAGGGCGACGTGGCAGCTGAGTTGGGAACGAATTGCAACTTGGGGAAGACCATTGCGTCGGTGTGTCCAGCGTGGCGATGTCCTCATCATCCTCCCCTTCTCGAATTGGAGTCGTCCTCGACTCCATCTTGGCGATGTCCTCATTATCCCCTCCTCCTAGAATTGGAGTCGTCCTCGACTCCATCCCATCATCAGCGAACTCCTGCAAAAGGTTAGTGACAGCAGGCAATGCACCAGACATAAAAGGTTGACAAAACATAGTATAACATGGTGCATCGGGATTATCACATAACTCAGCAGTAGCAGAAGTTGTAGCAAGAAAAGCACCTCCTTTTAACTTAATCCCATTATTTTTAGCAATGTCTGTTGGAGGTTTATTTTTTATCTCATTAGCATGTTTAATAATATCCGTAGGAGACAAAGGCAGTAATGTAATTTTCTTGTCCTTATGTATGATAGTGTATGTATTAGTTCTACCATGGTGTAAAGCATCATTATCAAATTCCCATGGGCGACCTAACAAAATAGAGCAAGCTTGCATAGGGACAACATCAAAATCAACAGTATCATGATAAGAGCCTGTGAAAAAGCTAATGCATGCTGATTTAGTTACCTTAGTCTTACCACTATTATTGAACCATTGAAGTTTATATGGATACGAATGTTGTCGTGTGGTCAAACCAAGCTTGTCAACCAAATCTGAACTCACCAAGTTGTTGCAACTCCCGCTATCAATGATAGTGAGAACACGACAACCCTGCACAATGAGATACATGTGGAACAAATTGTGGCGTTGGATCTTCATCTCTTCTTCATGTCCCACATGTGTACTCAACACACGCTGCACAAGAAGGCTAGGGTAGTCCGCGGCAGCAGCCATGGAGTCAATGGTGATGGCCTCCTTGTCTTGATCGCCCTCGGTGGGATCTGCATCAATGTTAGCAGCAAGGGCTAAATCATCTTCAACATCACTAGCACTTACATATCCATCCTCGGTAGCAATGAAAGCGCGACGAGTGGGGCAATCCTTCATGACATGTCCCATGCCTTTGCATCGGTGGCAAATGATTTTAGAGCTGGACGAGGAGGAGCTAGTAGAAGCACCCGGAGTGCCACCTTTCTTCAGCTGTGGAAACTGCACATTAGACAATTTACTTACCCACGAAGAAAATGGAGGTGTAGATGGCTGTGGTGCAATAGGAAGCTTGGGCGTCTCTGGCTCGGAACGCTGCTGAAAATTCCTCCCATTGTTAGACCTGAAAGGCTGGTGTTGTTTGCGTCCCTATACTTCTCGTTCTGCCTTAATAGCAAGATGATACAATTGGGAAAAATTGCGCCATTCTTTGTAATCAAGTATGTTCTGTATATCATGGTTTAAACCACCAAAAAATCTAGCACTAGCATCATGATCATCTTCATTTATACCACAACGTGCTAAACCAATAAGCAATTCTTGATAGTATGCTTCTACTCCTTTATCACCTTGTTTTGAAGTTTGTAGTTTCAAACGTAAATCACGTTGGTAATAAGGAGGAACAAAACGAGATTTCATACGTTGCTTTAAAACATTCCAAGTTTGAGGCACAGCAGCAGCATTATTGGCATTGCAAAGATCACTCCACCAGAACAAAGCAAAATTAGTAAACTCACTAGTAGCAAGTCTAACTCTATGCTCAGCAGGAACATTATGAGAATCAAATTTTTGTTGAACAGCAAGCTCCCAATCTAAATATGCCTCTGGATCAACATTACCAGCAAAAGGAGGTAGACTAAATTTAATTTTAGCAAAAGGATCATTATTACCATGATTATTACCTTCCATACCGCGACGATTGAAGTTGAGGCGGCGATGGGCACCACCGTCAGCATACGCATCTTCATCACCAAAAGCATCCGTATCTTCATCATCAGCACGATAAGGTGGAGGGCGTTGCTCAAGCTGTTCAATGCGGGTGACCAGATTGTTCACGTTGCGCGTCAGCTCGGTTATAAGATTGTGTTGTTCAGTCATGAACGTTGTAAGCTCGCCCTTGGACACGCACTCATTGAAGTCCGTCGGAGTTCCTGCCATGGTTAGAAGATAGAAAAAGACAACACCAAAGTATTATCCCTATCAACTAAAAGGAAACAAGTGGTGGTGGTGGTGATGGTGTTGAAAGTGGAATGCAAAATCACAAGCGGCTTACCACCGCTTGCCTGTATTCTTACCAACGCCAAACTGGAGCAAAACCAAAGTGGCGAAGCAATCTGTTGTTGAGCGTGGGTAACAATTGCAAGATGAACCTGTGCTGACAGAAGAATATGTGGAGCTATGGGTAGGCACACAATATGACAGCAAGGATTAGCAATTAACGAGTGCAGAGTAACGATTGTTCAATCCAGATCCAAAGTACAAATCACAGGTGCTGGCTAAGACATGTCGAGACGTAGCGCAACAAGGTGAAAACAAAGGACGATCGAAAGAACTCACAGAGCAAGCAAATAGCCCGGACTTCTCCTTTTTTCCTGAATTTTTTTCCCGGATTTTTCCAAAAGGCACTAGTAGGAAACAAACTTTTTTTTCACTATTTTTTTATATACTTTTCTCTGAACAAGGATCACAAAAGATGCAACCACAAAAATTGGCACCTACAACTGAGGTGGGATGTGGTCTACAGAAATTCAGCACGTTCTCTGAAAAGCGTGCAAAAACTTTGACAATTTTTTTTCTATATTTTCCCGAATTTTTTTGGCAATTCTGATGAAACCAAATAGGGCATAGCCAAGTTTGGGTCGGCTCCAAATGGTGTCAAGAAGCTGCTGTAAAAATTTCAGATTTTTCTGATAAACGAGCGAAAAGTTATGCCTGTTTTACCGAAGGTATCTCAAGGTATGTTTTCCGGGAGGCACAACACGGCGGCGGCAGTTAGGGCAAAGCGTCCCTAAACTCTAAAACCGATCACAGGATCGTCACTGTGACTAACAGCAGTAGGTATTCGCCTGATGATGTAAGGAGGGCTGCGATGTAGGCAAAATAAGAGCGGCCGGCAACCTATCTAGGGTTTGCGCGGCGGCGAGAAGTTACACAAGGCGGCTAGCGGGGCAAGTCGAGTAATGTGGTGGCTTCGACTTGTTGTTTGGGAATGGTGGATGGGATAGCGGCGGAAAACAAAAATCACAACAACGGGCGATTGAACTATGACCTCGAACACAATCCTAAACCAGCAACAAGACTCGACCACGGACACAAACTCAACAACACGAATCTGAAACGAAATTGCAAAGGCACAAAGGGCGATAGGACAGCGGAAATTGAAATATTTTTGGGCTTTTTGTGGACTCTAGGTAATGAACAAATATGAATCTAAGGCAAACGAGATTATACCTCATGGTAAACCTGAAATATCTGATACCAATTGATGAGTACAGGCCCGATCTTCCGAGAGGTAGCCGATAAGTTCGATTTCGTGGAGATCTCGACGTTGGCGATCTGGCTTCAAATTAGACGTGATTCGAACCCGGCAACCATTACACCACTGCTCCATTGGTTATCAACCAAGCACAACTTGATTGACCTCGCCAAGAAGGCTTTTCCGGCAAGCGAATTGAAGAGCACAAGCAAGAAGGTAAAACACGCAATCTAAAATTGCAAATATGAATGACACGAATATCAATAGAGGATTCAAGAACTTGGTTCTAAAGGACTAATCGACACAGTGGAGGAGATCAAGAACGGGGGCCCTGGATCACTGTAAAAGGATTTGTCACCACAGTTACAATGAACGATTCAGTTTCTCGATGGAAAACTAAACTCTAAACAAAAACCCAATTGTGTAGCAGCGGCGGCGGCTGTGTTTATAGTCTAAGACTCGGCCTAGGGTTGGGGACGGCCAGGGGTTGGGCGCCCACAACTTGGGCTTAAGGCCCGACACGATACATGGCCAAGTTGGCCCAAATAGGTGACGCAACACCTTGCCGTGGTCACACAGAATGATCTACGGACCTTCTGGAGCTGGGACCAGATCCAAAACGACGGCATCGTCGTCCCCTTTCCAACGCATCCAAGAATGGCCCGTTTCGATGTCGTATGAGAAAGTTATGACCGAAACAGTGACGACGTGTCTGCTGAATCCGAGGGCGACGTGGCAGCTGAGTTGGGAACGAATTGCAACTTGGGGAAGACCATGGCGTCGGTGTGTCCAGCGTGGCGATGTCCTCATCACAGTCTATTCAGTTAACCCCCCGGATAAACTTCTATTTCTACGCATGATCCTTCTTCTTCTTCCTCCCGATGGTGGAGCAGAGGAGCGGCCGGCTCGTGGCTCCGGCCGGCTGTGGTCGTCGATGGCGGCGGTGGAGTGGCGGGGAGGACCAGGGGTCCCGCGCGCACACGCTAGGCTGCCCAGCTTGGTCCGATTAGGCCTGTGGTGGCGCGGCCACAGTAGCCGCGGCGGCGACGGCAGCTGCTCCGACGGCGGGGAGCAACAGCGGCCAATGGCTTCGGTCCAGGAGGCCCAGAGGCGTGGCATGATGAGAGGAAGGTGGTCCTGCGGTCCAATTGGGTGGAGGGAGGCCGTAGGCAAGGAAACGCGGTGGCAGCCCGGAGCTCGACCGGAGGCAGTGCTCCGGTGGCCGATGGCTTGGGCGAGCGTGCACGCGAGGTGCAGCACGACGAGGCAAAGGCGGTGGTGCACGTGACTGCGGCTATGGGGGCTTGGAGCGGTGAGGACGCGGCGGCAGCGAGTTGGAGTCGCCGGCCATGGTGGACGGCTGCACTGGAGCGTGGAGAGCGCGAGAGGGAGCGAGCGGGGAGTGGAGAGGGGGATGGAGAGGGCGTACTGGTGCCCCTCCTCATCGGCAGCAGGGCGCAGGGCACGTGGCCGGAGGTGGGACGCGCGGCAGCGGTGGGAGCGCATGGCGGCCACGTTCACAACACGCGTCACCGTTCGGGCATTTCCCCGAGCACATGGCGGGCGTCGGTGTGGGCAAGGTGGCACCAAATTGGGCCAGATTTGGGCCGATTTAGACCTCGGGCCCAAAACAAAGTTTGAAGCCCGCAAACTGCTCTACATTTTCTATTTAAAGTGTACAGTCATTAGAGTTGTAGATTAGCGGTTAATCAAGTCCAAAGTTGACACTGTCAATAACTTAATAAGGATCAAGCCTTGCTCGGTTAGGACTCCAATTTGTGGTCAAAACATGATCAAACTTGACCCAACTTTTTACATGCTCTTCGCCATCATGTACACTCCAACTTTTATCTTTGGACCATATTGAGTTGCTTAACAAAATTTGGAGAACGCGAGACGTCAATGCCGATGGCGATGAATTTCTAGACTTAGAATATTTCTAAGTGCTGAAATCAGCAGCAAATTCGATCTTGTGACCTCGATTTGACTTACTTCCAAGATGATCTAGCTCTTCGTCGAAAAACAAAGTTTGTTCTACATGATATGGACTACAATTTTCATTTAATGTCCAACCTCAAAACTGGTATAGATCCTACTGTTCTACTTTGACCAAAGTAGGATCACGATGAAGCTTAAATTATCCTTTTTGATCCATTGGAGCATTTTCTTGGCATTTGCCCAACATGAACCTTTCATGACTTTTGTTGTAGAGTTCATCTAGAGTCATTTTGGCATGGTTGCAAGATTTGGTTGACGATCGAGAATTCCATTTACTTTATAAAATAATTCAAGCAAGGACATAACTCGTCATTTCATGTGACTTCTTGATTCCAAACTTTACGAAACTTTTCCATGGATCAATATAGATGGTTATTGATGTGAGACACATGAAGATATTCCAATAACACCAGCCAAGCATATATCTTGAAAAGGGCCTATATGTAAAGCAAAGGTGCAATATCCAAGTTTAGGTTGGGGCTCATTTCCATAGGTTTGACCTTGACATTTTCATCATCACTTAATATGCCATGTTTGAGCTCAAACCCATTGCTTAACTGGTGGCAAACACCTGGGGTGTTACATAAGTCCTTGGAGAACCATGACATTGGCACTCTCGACCTGACCATTAGTACATGGATGTCCGACCGAGGCCCAGTCAATCCTGATGCTGTATCCCTCACTAAAGTCATGGAACTTCTTCCTGGTGAAGTTAGTTCCCTGGTCAGTGATGATACCATTAGGAATGCCAAACCAGTAAATGATGTCGAGGAAGAATTTGACCGCCTCTTCCGAGTGGATGTTGGTGATGGGCTTGGCCTCTATCCACTTGGTGAACTTGTCGACCGCTACGAGCAGGTGAGTGAAGCCGCCCGGGCCCTTTTTGAGGGGACCTACCATGTTGAGGCCCCAGACCACAAATGGCCAGGTGATGGGGATGGTTTGAAGCTCCTGTGCCGGCAAATGAGTTTGCCGAGCGTAGAATTGGCATCCCTCACACCTGTGGATGACCTCCTCTGCATCTCATAGTGCGGTGGGCCAGTAAAAACCTTAGCGAAAGGCTTTTTTGACCAGCGACCTCAGGGCCATGTGATGTCTATAGATCCTAGCATGGACCTTGAGAAGGAGCTACTTCCCCTGGTTGGTAGGGATCCTCTTCATGAGCACCCTCGATGGACTCTATTTGTAGAGTTCATCACCGAGCACGATGAAGGTCTTGGCGAGTCGAGCGATCCATCGAGCTTTAGTCCTTTTGAGTGGGAGGACCTCCTCGAGGAGGTAGGTGAGTAGCGGTGCTCACCAGTCGGTTTGATCAAGTGCCAGCACGGCGACGTCAGCGGGCGACATCGTCATGGAGGCACTAGGGTTGGAGCCCCCGAGTGCCGACTTGGCGTTAGGGTTAGAGCCCTCAGGTGCTGACTTGGCATCAAGGTGTGTCTGGATCAGACCTTCTAGGATGCGGGTGGATGGCTCATGGAGATCGTTGATGAAGATCTCGCTCAGAGATGGATCCCGCCTGGCGGCCAATTTTGTGAGAAAATCGGTGGCATCGTTGTCCTTTCGGAGGATGTGATGCAGCTCAATCCCCTAGAATTTGGCCTCGAGCTTGCACACCTCATGGCAGTAGGCTACCATGAGGGGGGTTTTGTAGGAGGACTCCTTCATGACTTGGTCAACGACCAATTCTGAGTCACTGCGGACATAGAGTCACGTAGCGCCGAGCTCGATGGTGATACGTAGCCCATTGATGAGGGCCTCGTATTCTGTGGTGTTGTTTGAGGCCGAGAAATGGAGGCGGATGGTGTAGAAGAGCCTACTCCCGTCTAGGGAGATCAGAACCACTCCAGCCCCCGAGCCAGGTGCCATTACAGACCCATCGAAGTACATTATTCAGTACTCATGGGTGATGTCCGGGGTCGGTAGCTGAACCTCCGTCCATTCGGCGATAAAGTCTGCGAGAGCCAAAGACTTAATAGCGGTATGGGGGATATACCTTGAAAGCATCTAGGCCCCTAGTTGGGTTTTGGTGATTAATGACAATACAAGATTACTGTGACTAACGTGTGTTTTGCAGATGCAATTAAGTTAGGTCATGGTAATGGCAATTGATTGAGCAATCATGGTTGTCATGCCCCTACGATGGAAATCATTTTGGTTTTCAAAGGATGGACGACAAGGTTAAGGATGGACTAGTTCTAAGTGTCATTTGGAGTTGAAGAGACACTTAGAGTAGTTTAGGACTTTGTTTTTCCTTCGGTCGTACTATTAAGGGGGGTATGGACGGGTAGCTTGACCTAGGTGAGTCTAGCAGGTTAGGTGTGGTGCACACTTATCAAATCTAGCACTAGATAGCTCCTTAAAAGCCCTTAGATCAATTGGAGCAAACTTCATTCACATATGATTGCGAGATGGAAGTGAATGGAGGGTCAAATGCTGACCGAACGCTGGTTTCGGTGTGACTGGACGCTGGCGCAGAGTCCGGTCAGTTCATTTGATCAAGGTGAAGTCATCTGGTGTGTCCGGACACTGAGAGGTGAGCGACCGAATGCTGGGTGCCAGCGTCCGATCGACTCCAGTAAGGTTCCTGAGAGTGATTTTTGTGACCAGACGCTGCTCAGCGTCTGGTCACCATTTAACTGCTCGATTTCAGGGTGAACTGACCGGAGCATCCAGTCAACCTGACCGGAGCATCCGGTCACCCTGCAGAGGCACATAACGGTTCATTTTGAATGAGGGGTTATAAATACTTCCTCTATTCACTCAAGGGATCACTTTTGCTCATTCCAACAGCTGAGAAACACCCTTGAGAGTGCCAAGACGAGCAAGGTCCTAATGAGGTGATTGAGATTTGAGAATCCAAGAGAGAGGCCTCATTAGTGAAAGCAAGAGTAGGAAAGTGTGCATCCACCCTTCTTTTTAGGCTTGTCGTGGTCAAGTGAGAGTTCGTGCTTGTTACTCTTGGTGATCGCCATCACCTAGACGACTTGGTGGTGAATGGGAGCTTTGTGATCATCCGACGGAGCTTGTGGATGACCCAACTCAAGTTGTGAGCGGTTGTGGGTGATTCACCATGACGGAGTATCGAAGAATCAACCCATAGAGAGCACATGATCCTTGCGTGGATCAAGGGGGAGCTACACCCTTGCACTGGTGCTCCAAAGAGGACTAGTGGGGAGTAACGACTCTCCGATACCTTGGCAAAACATCGCCGCGTTCCTCCTTTTCTCTTTACTTTAAGCATTTACTTTGAGCAATTCAATTCTTGTCTTTACATTCATAGAATTGCCATGCTAGAGTAGGATTGCGACATAGGTTGCTAAACTTTTGTGCGTTAGAACAATAGAAACATTTTCTAGGCACAAGGGGTGAAGTGGGCTAACCGTAGGATTTAATTATTGCAAAGAATTTTAGAATTAGCACAATTCACCCCCCTCTTGGGCATCTTGATCCTTTCAATTGGTATCAGAGACTCATGCTCATGTATTTAGGCTTAAACGCCTAGAGAAAGATGTCTCACGGGGATGGACATCCTCCTATCTTTGAGGGGGCTGATTTTCCTTATTGGAAAATTCGCATGGAGGCGTATTTAGAAGCTCTAGATGTTGGAATACTTAGAGCCGCCTCACAAGGATTCCCAAAACCTTAGGATCCCATGCACCTTCAAGGCAATGAAGTAAATTACAAAAAAATGGAATGCAAAGGCTCGAAACACCATCTTTAGAGGCCTTTGCAAACATGTGTTCAACCGGGTGAGAAACCACAAAGACGCCCATGCACTATGGTCGGATATTTGTGCGCTCCATGAGGGAACTAAGAGCGAGCGTGAGGAACGATATCATCTTGTTATGAAAAAGCTAAATTCATTTGAAATGCTTCCCAAAGAGAGTGCTAATGAAATGCACTCACGCTTGAATGTTCTTCTAGAGGAAGTCAATGGGCTTGGACTCACTCAAATGCAACCATCCGATGTTGTAAGAAAAATCTTGAGTGTCCTCCCCATTGATAAATATGGGCATATTGTGACCATGCTTCGTTAAGGTGATCTTTCCACCACTACATCGAGTCAAATCTTGGGAAAGATCAATGCTCATGAGATGTACATGCATATCACACCACAAGATGGCTCATCCTCTACTAAGAAGAAAGACAAGGACTTAGCATTCAAAGCAAGCCAAGAGAAGGGCAAAGCAAGGCTTGAGTATGAGAGCTCAAGTGATGATAAAATTGATGATGCAAGTCTTGCTCTCATGATGAGAAGAACCGCCAAGATGCTAAAGAAGCTCAACAAGAGTGGCATCAAGTTCGATGGCAAGAAAAAGAAATTCTTCACTAGCACTAGAAGGAAGCCAATCTCGGAGATGGATTGCTACAATTGTGGAGAACTTGGTCATCTAGCACATCAATGCACAAAGCCCAAGAAAGACAAGTACAAGAACAAGTACAAGGGAAAGAAAAATGACTCAAGTAATGAAGAAGAAGATGAGAAGAAGAAAAACAAGCCATACAAGAAGAAGGACTTCCACAAGAAAAAGAAGAATGGCAAGGCATACATCGTCGGCGATTGGCTCACGGACATTGATTCATCAAGTTGCTCATCCGATGATGATAGTGTAACACCCCGGTGTTATGCCTACATTTAGGCACTGCAAATCATGCATATCATGCATCATCAAGCATCCAAATCATACATGCTTAATCATGTGAATACCAATTGAAACATTGTTTTGAAACATCTGAAACATGCGTGAAACCTGAATATTGCATACACCTGTTAAGAATTGTTTTGCCCTGAATTTTTCTTGCTAGGTTAGTAAAACATGTTTGGATACTATTGTAAATCATCTAGCAATGTTTAGTTCAATTTTTGGAGCAATGTTTGTATTCAAATTAATTCAAAATTTGGCTTCAAAAATAAATTCCAAAAATTAGGGCTTTGAGCTAAACGTGGACTTTGGTCTTACAATTAAAAATCTAGAAAGAATTTGGCTGTGGTCATAAAAGCAAAGTTGTAGAGAATTAAATTCTAAACAACTTTCATTTTTGGTACATTTTCAAAAGAGGTCATTTTCTTACTCAAAATAATATTTGAAAGATGGCATTTAAAAATTCCTTGAAAATTTTATTTGGAAAAGGATTTTTCTCCTTCGCGAGCCGCCGCCTCGCTTCTGGCCCGCCTGCCAAAGCCGGCCCAGCGCGCCAGCGAACCCGCCCGCGCGTGTTGGCCCACCTCGCGCGCCGCCTGCTCACGCCATCCCGCGCGGCGCTCGCCTCGGCCCAGCCCCGCGCCGTTCCCCTACTGGCCGCTCGTCCACGTGCCGACCGCGGCAGAGAACTCCCGCCGCGTGGCTACCATGTGCTGGCGTCGCCCACCGCGCGGCAGCCGTGGCCTGACCCCGTGCCCACGCGCCCGCCTTCACCTGCCGCAGCCAGTGCGCTCGCTCACTCCATCCCGCGCTGCCTTCTTTCTCCTCCAGAGCCGAGAGCCCCAAGCTCTGCACTCGCCGCGCCCGCAGCTCCGCCGGCGTCGAGCTCCCGCACCACCGCGCCATTCCCCGATTCCTCCCGCCCGCAACTCCGCCTCGCCCTCCTTCAAGTCGCGCTTGCGCTTGCGCCGCCTTCCGAGCACAGGTTGAGCCTCCCCGCGCCTCGCCACCGACGACCATGGCGCCGTCGTGCTCGACCGCCATGGAAGTCGTCTTCCTTCTCTTCTCCAGCCTCGTCTAGCTACCCTACCGCACTCGCCTTCTCCTCGCACATCCCGTGCGCTCGCCAGCTCGCCCTGCCGTGGCCGGAGATGGCCGCCGGCCGCTGGCCGAGCCGCGCCGTCGCGTAGTCTCGGCGCCGGCATGTTCCCTTTTGCTTCGGCCGAGCTGGGCCAACGCGGCCGTGGGCCGAAGCCTCGGCCAGGCCGCTGCGCTCCCTGGCGCTCGGGCCGCGCAGGCCGAAAATGGCCGTGGGCCAGCTGATTTCCAGCGGGCTGGCCCAGTATCGTTGAAATGATTTGTTTTCATTTATTCTTTATTATTTGAAATTTGAAATGGTTTGAAAAATGTTTGGGTACTCAAAATTGCTCCAAATTTGTTGAAACAAATTTTGCTAGGTTCCTTATCATCAGATCTACTTGGGAAAAATTGTGCATGTCATTTTTGAGATACTTTGCTGTAGAATTTTATTTAATCATGAATATTGCTGATAACTTGAAAAATATGTAGAAAAATCTATAGTCTTCAGAAAAATATGATTCCAAGTTTGTTAATCTTCTTATGTCATGTACTTCCTAGGAAAAATATGTTTCATGCATGTGCTATGGAAAACTTTGGAGGTGTAGTTCAAGTACCTTTAATGGCTGATTTTTGTTATTTTAGCTAGAGAGCAAATTTTGTATAAAACATGCATGTGAAAATTTTTGTACAGTTATTGTATGCTATGAAGAACCTAGCAAAAATACTAATTCTGTTGTTTGACACTTTTCACAGTTCAAAGTATTTTTATGTACAAAATCATGCCATAGCTTGTGATTTTTGTGTAGGCTAATTCACTCATTCAAACACCATGAAAATCTGATGGTAGTCTAATTAGAGTAGTACCATGCTACTGTAATTTTCTCAGATTTTTATAAGCACCAGAAATATAGATTGCTGTTGTAGCCCTAATTTAAAAAAAAGAAATATAGATTGCTGTTGTAGCATTATATTCAGGAGTTGTTTGCAACCGTTGCTGCATTATACCTTGTTTACCTTTGTTATACTATATCCTTGTTACCCTGGTATCCGTAGTCGAGTCAATGCTTAGCTGGCTTAGACCGGTAGAAGTCGGGTGATTTCCTGTCACCTGCGAGCTATAGGTGGTTACCTGGATCTGCTTGGATGACTATGAAGTCATGGTATAACTAAGTGTTAAATGAAGTTGAGACCGGACGGAGACTTGCAGAGTTTTGGACTGTAGTGTTTCCATCTGTGTCGATTAAGGACCGACCGTTGTTGGGCCTCGAGTCATGTTGAACGCATGCCTTACATTTAGCTGGCCGGATAAAGTACCTTCCGACCGCAAAGCTAGGAGATTTTTCGGGCCGAGTAGATTGCCCGCAACGCACTGTGCCGGAGCAGGTGTGGTAGGACACGGGGGCCGGATGATAAGACCAAAGTGCAGTCGGTCGGCCCCCGGGTACATGTGGTTCCTGGCAAACTCGAGATTCCTGGAAAGTTGACTCGGTGATCAATATCTCACTTTAGCGGGTGAGTGAGGTTTGTGTAAGGAATAAATCACCAGCTGGTTAGGAATCGATTCGAATCGCCATCGCTCCTGGACAGTGAGCACTTGACTTGAGTGACTTCATCGTAGTAAATGTTTATGGAACACTTGGACAGTTATAATGAATATGACAGTATGGAAGTTGTTTAATGATCATTGGTTATCATTATCTGATTAATCACATGTTTACTTTAGTATAGGTGCCAATCTAGTCGACAGGTTAATAATAATTTAACTTGGCAATAATGTTTTAGAAAGGTTCTTGAAATGCTAAAATGCTTCTTTTTGCAAACGAGTCAGCTACCCTACTATAAAGCCATTCATAATCCTTGGTGTCACTTATTTTCGGTTATGTCGGGTAAGTCTAGCTGAGTACCTTCTCGTACTCAGGGTTTTATTCCCACTTGTTGCAGATGGGCAGATGTATTACAGCTACTGTATCAACTGCCTATATCCTATGATGGGTGATGCTTAGGACCATGGGCATGGTCATTCCTTACGTCTCATCTGATGCTTTTGTTGGAGATGATCATTCGCTGGCACTATATTTAAACTCTGCGTGAGTGTGTGTGTGGTTTGAACAAATGACTTCCGCTACTTTTATTCGAACTGGTTTGTAATAACTATGTTGAAACTCTGATGTATTTGAGATTGTGAACTTTTATGTAATATGTGATGGTGACCGCTAAACTTATTACGATCTTGGCTGGAATGGAAGTTGGTTTGAAATCCTTCGTGATTTCACGGACTACCAGGTTATACGGGCTTAAGTTTGCTAAATCGTCTGCTCTGGCGGATGATTTTCTTACTTAATTTCGTATAATTGGTCGGTTCTGTTACAACTGGCATCAGAGCATGGTTTAGCGTGTTACTGTTCACAAGTGTATTTAAAACAAAAAGGCATTTGGAAAATGTGATTTTAAAACTATAAAGAGTGTCAGTGATCATATCCTTTATGCCCAGTTAAGGACTTTAGGTGGCTTAATTAAGTACTGACTGGGGTTCTTGCATCATGTTTCTCTTTCGTCGCTCATATGGCGTGCTATTGTATGAGTGCCACTTGTTGAGTGGTAATATATGGATCATTTGCCTCTACGCATCGGTAAGTGTGAGTTGTGAGAGCATGATCGGATACACCGCCGATCTAGGGTGAATGCTTATATGATGCTGGAGTAATTACATGTTCTACGCATGTTTTACAAAGGTATCTCATGTATGGGTCTTCCGTCTGTTGAGGCAATGCCGTCAGTAGGACGATGGTTCGGGTAGTTACTACCGTTGTACACGTATCTGGAGATTCGTGTAGAGCGTGTAGATAAAACTTTACTGCTTTTATGCATTCATTGGGAATTGGGCTGAAATGAATCTTCTGCAGGTACATAACAACGCTATCGTGTAGAACATATTAGCTACGTATTTGAGAGATCGTTTGTATGCCACCGAATTCGTCGTTAGAACTTATTTATTTCATAAGTTTGTGAGAACGTACGGCACGTACATACATCATATTACTTATGCATTTCATTCATGTCATGCATTCCTCCCCTTATAAATTGATTATCTCCTTTTGATAAAAGTTGTATCACCTAAAATATGTTTCCCCGAGGTAATGAAAGAACTTTTGCTACAGATGGCCCGCACAAAGTAGACCGCCCGTAAGTCCACCGGAGGAAGAGCACCTCGACGTCCGTTGGCCCTGAGGGAGCACCGCACCACGGACACCTTCTTGAGCGAGTTTGGCATGCCGACTTTGCTTTGGAGAGTGCTCCATGATGTGGGGTACCCAGAGGGTCAAGAGCCGGTGTACTCTTGGAACGAGAGCCAGTTAGCAGAGGATGGACTCGTAGTAGTGGAGATCACGGTTCCTGCTCTCGGTGATGCTCCAGATTGGGATGGTTGGCATTTGGAGTTTGAGGGTCGCACTCCAGCTGAGGGTGCAGAGGGAGCAGCCTTCCATGTCATCAGGGACATTATGAGCAGATTTCCCAGTGAGCTTGCAGCAGCTCTAGCTGGTACTTTTCCTAGGGATGATCCTCGTGATGCCATTTGGGTTCAGCCTCAGGGAAGTGCCTTGGTCCGAGGTCTAGCTGAAGGACAGGCTAGCGACAACCAGGCAATGAGTGCGATGTTCGCCGCCATCAGAGCGTATGAGGGTCTCGAGAGTACCTACTGGACTTTGACTGGCTTGCGTAGTGAGGATAAGCTCAAAGGGAAGAAGCAGAAGAAGAGACAGGCACGTGCTATAGATAGCTTGCAGGAGCAGTTGGCTGATATGAACTTATAGCGAGATCAGGCAGTTGAGAGAGGTGATAGAGCTATGCAGCGAGTGCATATGTTGACTCAAGCCAACAACAATGCAGACCGCATGATTGGACAACTGGTTCAGGAAAGGAATGAAGCCTGGAACGCAAGAAACCTTTTGCTGCAGAGGGTCGATGAGCTAGAGGAATACAACGGCAACCTGCACGAGGAGTTTCACGTGCTCTACAATGGGGTTGGCCCATATGCTCCACCGAACGCCGCTGGCATGGACATCGACAACGACAACCAGGATGAGCCGGCAGTTTCACCAGGAGGCGATGGTGATGTCTTCGATCCCGACGATGGCCCCAAGGAGTAGGCTAGTTTCCTTGCGCTAGTATCTAGGTCTTGTCGCGATGACCTTTCTTTTGTTGGCATGTAATCTATCGTATGTTGCTTCGAACGTATGAGACTTGGCATGTGGTTGGAACTTGATTTTCGAATGCGATATCTGAACGCATAAAAAGTCCAGTGTATGTATGCTGGCAATTTGATTGTATGGACGCGATGTTTGCCGTTTAAGTAATTCGATTAAGTGCTGTTGTTTTAATTGGGATGCGATTGTTGTGCCTCTGTTTTATTGTATGAATTTATTCTCTCTAGTAAATTCAGTACGGCATAATTTTTCCTTCACTCACAATTATTATAGCTTCACTCAATCGTTACTTGTTGCTGAAATATGCAGATGACAAACACTCGCCGAACCACGTATGAGGCCGCTGAGCTCGGTGCCAACGGTGCGGGGACTGGTGGTGGTGGTGGAAACCACGGCAACACCAATGAACCTCCCCATGAACCGCATTTGCCACCTCCTCCCCCGTTTACCCCCGAGATGTTCCTCGCACAGCTGCTCGGGAGTCAGCGCAACGCAGAACAATCTCAGAAGAACATGGAAGATTTTCTGCGCACCATCGCCAACAACGTTCAACGTGGTAACAATCAAGGTGGTGGCATGGGAGTGAACCAATATAGCAGCTTCAAGGATTTCATGGACACCAGGCCGCCAGTATTCAAGGAAGCAACAGAGCCACTCGATGCTGAGGAATGGATCAACACAATGGAAGATAAATTCCGTGTGTTGAGGATTACTGAGGTTCTAAAAACGGAGTATGCTGCACTTCAATTGCAAGGACCGACGGGAATGTGGTGGAAGCACCATCACACCACCTTCCCTCCAAATGCTCAGATTTCTTGGAGAGAGTTTGCCGAGACCTTCCGTAGAGTCTATATTCCACCAGGGCTAACCGAAATGAAGTTGGGAGAGTTTCTGGCATTGAACCAGGGCACCAAGACCGTGACGCAATACCTGCATGCCCTCAACAACTTGTGTCGCTATGCTCCCGACATGGTTGACACAGATGCTAAAAGAATAGCCAGTTTTAAGAGGGGTCTCAATCCAAAAATGATGAAGCATGTTGGTACCAACAACCGCGTCAGATTCAATGACTTCATCAGCGACTGTCTGAAGCAGGAGAAGAATAACAACGCCAGCACCGCAGCCAAGACACGCAAGAGAGCCTTTGAAGGTGGGCCGTCTCAAGCTAGAGCACCTATGGGAGGTCGTCCTCCATATCGCCCATCGGCACCTGGCGCTAGATTCAGGCCACCTCAGCCAAGAAGTCAGAATTTCCGTGGACCTCAAAAGCCGTACAAGATGGCAGTACAGCCCAACAAAGCAGCCACAACTACGGTACAAGGCAGTTCCAAGGGAGCTGTGGGATCTGCTGGGACAGTAAGAGGACCCTGCTATAACTGTGATCAACCCGGCCATTTCTTGAGGTTTTGTCCGTACCCGCCCAAGAAGAAGCAGTAGACTTATAATGCTAGAGTGCACAGTACAACAGTGGATGAAATTCCAGAGGGAGAGCCCGTCACTGCTGGTAAGTTTCCTATCAACGAAAACCCTGCAGTTGTTCTATTTGATTCTGGATCATCGCATTCTTTTATGAGTCAAGCATTTGCACAGAAACATGGACAACTATGCACAGAATTGGGGTATGGGTACCGTATAAGTTCAGCAGGGGCTGATGTTTTGACCAACCGGATGGTTCGAGGGGCAACCCTTGAATTAGGTAGTCAGAAGTTCCGAGTGAACTTGATAGTTATGCCTGGGTTAGTCTTGGATGTCATTATAGGGATGAATTGGATGAAGGATTGGGGAGCAGTCATAGATACTGGAAGTCGAGTACTTACCCTTAAGGATCCCCTGGGTGAGGGTACTTTCCAAGTACCATTGCCTCGGAGAACAGACCTGATAAGTGTTACATGTGCTACGGCAGTCATTCCTATTCATCAGATTCCGGTAGTGTGTGAATTTCTGGACGTATTCCCGGATAAGCTACCTGGTCTTCCGCCAGATAGGGAGATTGAGTTTGGAATTGAGCTAGTCCCTGGAACAGCTCCGATTTCAAGAAGACCCTATCGGATGCCTCCAGATGAGTTAGCTGAGCTGAAGAAGCAATTAGAAGATCTATCAAAAAAGGGGTTTATTCGGCCAAGCAAGTCTGAATGGGGATGCCCTGCTTTGTTTGTGAAAAAGAAGAAAGAGGGCACATTGAGAATGTGCGTAGATTATAGGCCACTCAATGCTGTGACCATCAAGAATAAATATCCCTTGCCACATATTGATGTTCTGTTTGACCAATTATCCGAGGCCAAGGTGTTCTCAAAAATAGATTTGAGATCCGTTTATCATCAGATCAAGATTAGGCCATAGGATATACCAAAAACTGCATTTTCCACCAGATACGGGTTGTATGAGTATCTTGTCATGTCCTTTGGCTTGACAAATGCTCCTGCATACTTTATGTTTTTGATGAATACAGTTTTCATGCTAGAATTGGATAAATTTGTGGTAGTGTTCATCGATGACATTCTGGTGTACTCCGAGAACGAGAAAGATCATGAAGAGCATCTGAGAACTATCTTGACCAGACTTAGAGATCATCAATTGTATGCTAAGTTTAGCAAATGCGGATTCTGGTTGAAGGAAGTTCCTTTCCTTGGTCACATTCTGTCAGAGAATGGAGTTTCAGTCGATCCAAGTAAGGTGCAAGAAGTTATGAATTGGAAAGCACCGACCATAGTTCCTGAGATTAGAAGTTTCTTAGGACTAGCGGGTTATTACCGTCGCTTTATACCAGATTTCTCGAAGATCGCCAAACCGATGACAAGCCTCCTACAGAAGGATCATAAGTTTGTGTGGACAGAGGAGTGTGAAGCAGCTTTCCACACCTTGCGGAAACTGTTGACCACTGCTCCTGTTCTAGCACAACCAGATATCGAGAAACCATTTGATGTGTTTTGCGATGCATCGAAGACTGGATTGGGTTGTGTTCTTATGCAAGAAAGGAGAGTCATTGCTTATGCATCACGACAATTTAGAAAGCACGAGGTCAACTATCCAACACATGATCTTGAACTTGCTGTAGTTGTGCATGCCCTAAAAATTTGGAGACATTATCTACTTGGTAATGTGTGCAATATTTTCACGGATCATAAGAGTCTTAAGTATATCTTTACCCAACCGGAGCTAAACATGAGACAGCGCAGATGGTTGGAATTGATAAAGGATTACAACTTGAATGTGCAATATCATCCGGGAAAAGCCAATGTAGTGGCAGATGCTTTGAGCAGAAAGTCACATTACTTGAATGTGCAGCCATTACTTGAAGATGGGTTCGATCTAATGCATCCTGCTGTGTTACATAGTATTCAGATTAGTTGCTCTTTGGAAAGTAAGATCATAGAAGGCCAGAAAACCGACAAGGGGATATTCCACATCAAAGAGAAAATAAAAGAAAAGCCGTCTCAACACTTTAAAGTGGATGAACAGGGCGTGTTGTGGTTTGACAACCGTCTTGTGGTTCCCAAGGATCGAGAGCTTAGGAATAAACTCATGGATGAAGCTCACCTTTCTAAGCTATCTATCCATCCCAGAAGTAGTAAGATGTATCAAGAATTAAGATCTCGCTATTGGTGGACCAAAATGAAGAAAGAAATTACAGCATATGTTGTCAGATGTGACACATGTTGTCGAGTGAAAGCCATTCACATGAAACCTGCCGGTATGTTTCAACCCTTATCAGTCCCTAGTTGGAAGTGGGACGATATCAGTATGGATTTTATCACGGGTTTGCCCACTACCCCAAAAGGCCATGATTCGATTTGGGTAATTGTGGATCGTCTTACCAAGACCGCTCATTTCCTACCTGTCAAAACAACTTATCGACCACCTCAATATGCCGAGAAGTATATCGCAGAAATTGTGAGGTTGCATGGTATACCAAAGACCATAGTATCTGATCGAGGCTCACAGTTCACGGCTCACTTTTGGGAACATTTACATAAAGGCTTAGGAACTAGTTTGATTCGCAGTACCGCTTATCATCCTCAGACAGATGGTCAGACTGAACGAGTGAATGCTGTTTTGGAAGATATGTTAAGAGCCTGTGTATTGTCTTCTAAGGGATCATGGGAGTCATGGTTACCGTTAGCTGAGTTTTCCTATAATAATAGTTATCAAGAAAGCATCAAGATGGCCCCATTCGAAGCTTTATATGGCAGAAAATGTAGAACACCATTGAATTGGGCCGAGCCTGGTGATAGAAGGTATTATGGCATTGACTTTGTAGAAGAAGCCGAGAAGAAAGTTCATATTATTCAGCAGAATATGAAAGCTGCCCAATCACGTCAGAAAAGCTATGCAGACAAAAGGAGACCCCTTGCATTTGAAGTTGGTGACTATGTTTATCTGAAAGTCACGCCAATGAAGAAGAAAAGGTTTGGAATCCGAAGAAAGCTTGCCGCAAGATTCATAGGACCATACCAGATCTTGGAACGAAGAGGTCCGGTAGCCTACAAGTTAGAGTTACCTGAGGCAATGAGTACCGTTTTCCCAGTTTTCCATGTATCACATCTCAAGAAATGTTTGCGTGTTCCGGAGGAAAGAATAGAACCTCGAGGTATCCAACTCAAATCAGATTTGGTGTATCGTGAGCAACCAGTCCGGGTGTTAGACACTAAGGAACGTGCTACTCGGAATAGTGTGGTGAAAACATACAAGATACAGTGGGATCATCATGATGAGGGAGATGCAACTTGGGAAACAGGAGAGTATCTACAAAAAGCTTATGAAGAATTTTATAACAAATGGTTCGTAACCCAAATCTCGGGACAAGATTTTTTGTAAGGGGGGAGGGCTGTAACACCCCGGTGTTATGCCTACATTTAGGCACTGCAAATCACGCATATCATGCATCATCAAGCATCCAAATCATACATGCTCAATCATGTGAATACCAATTGAAACATTGTTTTGAAACATCTGAAACATGCGTGAAACCTGAATGTTGCATACACCTGTTAAGAATTGTTTTGCCCCGAATTTTTCTTGCTAGGTTAGTAAAACATGTTTGGCTACTATTGTAAATCATCTAGCAATGTTTAGTTCAATTTTTGGAGCAATGTTTGTATTCAAATTAATTCAAAATTTGGCTTCAAAAATAAATTCCAAAAATTAGGGTTTTGAGCTAAACGTGGACTTTGGTCTTACAATTAAAAATCTAGAAAGAATTTGGCTATGGTCATAAAAGCAAAGTTGTAGAGAATTAAATTCTAAACAACTTTCATTTTTGGTACATTTTCAAAAGAGGTCATTTTCTTGCTCAAAATAATATTTGAAAGATGGCATTTAAAAATTCCTTGAAAATTTTATTTGGAAAAGGATTTTTCTCCTTCGCGGGCCGCCACCTCGCTTCTGGCCCGCTTGCCGAAGCCGGCCCAGCGCGCCAGCGAACCTGCCCGCGCGAGTCGGCTTACCTCGCGCGCCGGCCTGCTCACGTCATCCCGCGCGATGCTCGCCTCGGCCCAGCCCCGCGCTGTTCCCCTGCTGGCCGCTCGTCCACGCGCCGACCGCGGCAGAGAACTCCCGCCGCGTGGCGACCATGTGCCAGCGTCGCCCGCCGCGCGGCAGCCGCGGCCTGACCCCGCGCCCACGTGCCCGCCTTCACCTGCCGCAGCCAGTGCGCTCGCTCACTCCATCCCGCGCTGCCTTCTTTCTCCTCCAGAGCCGAGAGCCCCAAGCTCTGCACTCGCCGCGCCTGCAGCTCCGCCGGCGTTGAGCTCCCGCACCACCGCGCCATTCCCCGATTCCTCCTACCCGCAACTCCACCTCGCCCTCCTTCGAGTCACGCTCGCGCTTGCGCCGCCTTCCGAGCACAGGTTGAGCCTCCCCGCGCCTCGCCACCGACGGCCATGGCGCCATCGTGCTCGGCCGCCATGGAAGTCGTCTTCCTTCTCTTCTCCAGCCTCGCCTAGCTACCCTACCGCACTCGCCTTCTCCTCGCACATCCCGTGCACTCGCCAGCTCGCCCTGCCGTGGCCGGAGATGGCCGCCGGCCGCTGGCCGAGCCGCGCCGTCGCGTAGTCTCGGCGCTGGCATGTTCCCTTTTGCTTCGGCCGAGCTGGGCCAACGCGGCCGTGGGCCGAAGCCCCGGCCAGGCCGCTGCGCTCCCTGGCGCTCGGGCCACGCAGGCCGAAAACGGCCGTGGGCCAGCTGATTTCCAGCGGGCTGGCCCAGTATCGTTGAAATGAATTGTTTTCTCGTCGAGTAGAGGACTTGTGGCCGGCCTCGTTGCGCGTTATATAGGCGGAGGCGGAGGCGGAGGCGGCGCCGTGCAGCCCGTGCTGCTTCGTGAACTCTCTCGGTAGGTGGCGCTCCAAAGAAAGAGTCGGAGGCGAGTCGTCTGGGCATGCAGCAGACGGCGGGGGCGTAAACACGCTGGACTGGACGCACACTTGTGGGCCCGGCGGCTGCGTCGCTTTCACATGCCCACCAAACTGGAACGCCCAAGTGGCCCAGCCGCAGGAGCGGTCCAGGAGGATTCGGCGCCCAGTTCTCCGAAAGAGCCGCGCCGGTTTGCTCCAAATCGTTCTTCTTCTTTTTTTATAAAAAAAACAAAAGTATATAAAAAGCCAATAATAAACAAAGGGAAAAAGGCCGGCCAGGTCTCTCCTCTGTTCGTGGCCCAGCACGTGTTGCATGGGCTGGGCCGTTGTTCTTACGCTTGGGGACGGGGCGTTCTACGAAAACCTCCTTCCACGTGCTATTTCTTTTCCTATATTCTACCAAATATGCCTTGTGCTTGTAATTTGTTCTATGCATATCTAGAACTGTCATGACACCTAACAAATGGGTGAACTAGACAATTTAAAACCTAATGTCCTCTATATCCTACTTATTATCAAAACCTATACAGAATTACTACGTAAATGTACACTACGGTTTCGTTAAGCACTGCTATCTCTGACGCAAATAAAGTTTTTCAGGATAGATTCCAATTCTACCGGCTAACCTAACAAGCTAGATTAGGAAAAGCACACAGCCTAGAAATGCAAAAGTGTCGGAAATATAAATAAGTTAGCGAATGCAAACTTGCCAATGCCAAATTTTTTTCCCAATGTATCGAGAAGCTCTCGCTTCCTCCTAATCCTCGCTAGAGAAGCTCCTAATCAAGTAACTTTGTGGATACATGTCGGTGCAGAAAGTGACCAACACGTAAATATTTATAGTTTTGCCGTACGTTGTGATCGGATATGGCCTAGCACTCAATGACACAACATTTATACTGGTTCAGGCAACGTGCCCTACGTCCAGTTTGAGTCGGTCGGTGACTTTATTCCTGAGCCCAGGTGCTCGAAGTTTGCTCCACATACGGAAGGGAGTAAGATGGGGGGTGCAAGAGGTCCGGTCGGACTCTGGTCTAAAGGGCCAAGAGTGACTGGAGCTCCGCTATGTGCTAAGTGTTCGAGCGTGCGCTCTATGTAGCATTAGAGTGTCTAAAGCTAGCAGAGGGTGAATCGATGTAAGTGAACTGATGGGTCTCCTTGTTGGGAGAGAGTGCATCTCCTTTTATAGATGAAGGGGACGACCTTACAAATGAGAGAGAGAGAGAGAGAGAGTACGTATGCTACTAAGTCTAGTTGCCCAAGCCGTCGGGTACAAGATGATTGTAGGCGGCCATAACACTGTCAATGTTAGACGCATGTGGGAGGTTTTTACCGTGTTCTCCATGTAGGGCAAATGACGGCGCGTACAACATTGTTGGTGCCCAAAGGCATGTGGGGGGAGCCTTACCGTGCTTGTCATGGTGTGGGAGTTGATGGCGCCCACAACACTGTAGGGCAAATGTCGACGCCTACAACACTGCTTGGGTTCTGGCATGCCTGGAAGGTTACAGGGCACCCTCCTGACATGTCCTGTTGGTTACTGTTCTGCAGCTGTGCAGGGTATAGTCCTGGGTATTACGGTTGACTTGAGTGCCCTACCTTACTTGCTCCGCCCATTTCCTAGTTGTTACCAAGCGGGCATCCCCGATCGGTTGGTCCCAGTCGGTTCCGACTGCGCCCGTCGGAGAAGTGCTGTAAGCAGGGGTTTGCGTGCATCCCCGGTCAGAGAGGCGGGCTGGGGTTGGAAGCAAGCGTTGTTCCTCCTTAGTGAGGCCTTCCGATTGGAGATTGGATCGCCCTTCTGGCCTATCGTTTAGGTATTTGGGCTGGCGCAGAAGTTGTGCGTCGTTCGTAACGTCGTCTGCTGGGCCGAGCCTCTGTTGGGAAGCTGGTCCATGAGGGACCTTGGATTTATGAACCTGACTGAAGCCCCCAATCCCCCGAGCGATTTAGGTAGAATCATTTGGGGATTTTTATCTTGACGGTGGGTGCGTGCGAGCGTACCCACGGGTGTAGCCCCCGAGCCACCGAGTGATTCGGGTAGAATCGTCTGGGGGGTTTTCATGTTGCCAGCGGGGGAAGTTTTGTTTCATCAGTGGGTGCGTGCGAGCGCACCCACGGGTGTAGCCCCCGAGCCCCTAGGTGATTCGGGCAGAATCGCCTGGGGGTTTTGTCAGTGGGTGTGTTTTAGGGATCGGTTGAGACGGAGTCGAGGATCCTAGCGTCGGGCGCAGCCGAGGTAGTTTTGGGACTAGGCAAGACAGAGTCATGGATCCTTGTGTTGGGCATAGCCGAGGCAGTTTTAGGGATTGGGTGAGACGGACTCACGGATCCATGCGTCGGGCGTAGCCGAGGCAATTTAGGGATCGAGCGAGATGGAGTCACGGATCCTGGCATCGGACGTAGCCGAGTTAGCTTTAGGGATCGGGCGAGACAGAGTTACGGATCCTAGCATCGGGCGCAGCTGAGGCAGTTTTAGAGATCGAGCGAGACGGAGTCGTGGATCCTGGCGTCGGGCGCAGCCGAGGCAATTTTAGGGATCAGGCGAGACGGAGTCATGGATCCTGGTGTCGGGCACAGCCAAGGCAGTTTTTAGGGATCGGGCGAGACAGAGTCGTGGATCCTGGCGTCGGGCGCAGCCGATATAGCTTTAGGGATCAGGCGAGATGGACTCACTGATCCTAGAGTTGGTCGCAGCCAAGGTTGTTTTTAGGGATCAGGTGAGACGGAGCTCACGGATCCTAGCGTCGAGCGCGACCGAGGCAGTTTTAGGGATCGAACGAGATGGAGCTCGCGGATCTTAGCGTCGGGCGCAGCCGAGGCAGTTTTAGGGATCGAGCGAGACAGAGCTCGCGGAACCTAGCGTCGGGCGCGGCTGAGGTAGTTTTAGGGATCGAGCGAGATGGAGCTCGTGGATCCTGGCGTTTGGCACAGCCAAGGCAATTCAATGTTCCAAGTGTTGGTGAGAATGTTGCCGTTGTTGTCCTTTAGTCGGTAGGTGCCCGGTCGGATCACCTCGGTCACCGTATAGAGACCTTCCCTTGGTGGAGAGAGAGTTTGTGCTTCTCCTTCGTTCATTAGGTCCTCCAGAGTATGAGATCACCGACTTCGAGGATCCTTCCCCTAATCTTTCTTTCGTGGTACCTGTGAAAAGTTTACTGGTAGCGAGCAGAGCGGATGACGGTCATCTCATGGGCTTCCTCGAGCAGGTCGACAATGTCTTGCTGAGCCTCCATGGCCTGGTCGTAGTCGAAAGCCTTCACTCTTAGGGCACCATGGTCGAGGTCAGAGGGCAGCACTGCTGTAGCTCCGTAGGCTAGGAAGAAGGGTGTGAACCCTGTGGATCGGTTTGGGATCATTCTCAGGCTCCAGAGGATCGCTGGGACCTCTGCAACCCTTCGCCCGGTGTATTTGTTGAGTCAGTCAAAGATGCATGGCTTAAGTTGTGACAGAACCGCCCAATCTATACAAGATCAAGTACGGCTGTACCCGCTAACACGTTGACATGCGCATACTTTCACTCATATAAACCCGGTAGTCCGCCGAGTGTCCCGAAAGACCTCGGTAAATCAACATCACAACCAAGATCACGTGATTAAGCAAATACACATCACATACACAGGGTTGCAGTGGAGATAATATTACATGTGGGTTCACAAATAAAAGTACAAGTTTGGGTTTCAAAACCGCTTAGTGAAAACAACATAGCTTTCAAATGATTACATTAATATAAGTTTCAAATATATTGCTAGCATAAGTGACATCATCCGACAAAAGCATATAGATGAGAAGTAAGTATAGAATCACCGAGCCCACCGGCGGTTAGCCACCATCATCAACAGGTCGAGAACATCACCTGCAACAAGGTGGGATAAACCCTGAGTACTCGAATGTACTCAGCCAGACTTACCCATCTTAAGCCAAAATAAAGCGACACCAAGGATTATACAAGGCTTTCTTTAGTGGGCTAGCTGACTCGTTTGCGAAAAGCATAAGCTATCATGAAGAAACCATTTTAAGTACTTTGCATCATCTTTATTATGACCTATCCATCTAGGTAAGCACCTGTACTATAGCAATCACTTGATTAACCAATAACATCCAGTTACCAACTTAGATTTAGCATATCCCATATCATCCAGATAACCATCCTTGTTCCATAATAATTACTACGATGCCATAACTCGAGTCAAGTGCTCACTATCCAGGAGCGATGGCGATTCGAATCGATTCCTAACCAGCTGGTGATTTATTCCTTACACAAACCTCACTCACCCGCTAAAGTGAGGTATCGGTCACCGAGTCAACTATCTAGGAATCTCGAGTTTGCCAGGAACCACATGTACCCAGGGGCTGACCGACTGCTCTTTGGTCTTATCTTCGCGCCCCCGTGTCCTACCACACCTGCTCCGGTACAGTGCGCTGCGGGCAATCTACTCGCCCGAATAATCTCCCAGCTTCGCGGTCGAATGGTACTTTCTTCGGCCAGCTAAATGTAAGGCATGCGTTCAACATGACAAGAGGGACGAGCAATGGTCGGTCCTTAATCGGCACAGATGGAAACTAACAGCACCCCAGAACCCTGTCTGGTTGCCTCCAACTTTTTCCGTCCGGTCTCTAATTATCCATCACACATGGTTAATTTCAGGATATCATTCTTTCCATAGCTAAACTCTTCCAGTAACCACCTATAATGTAGGTGACCGGATATCACCGATCTCTACCGGTCTAAGCAAGGCTAAGCAGTTATTCAATCCCGACCTAACAGGGTAATAAGGTAATAAGGTAGGCAAGGATAGTAATAAATGCATCAACGGTTTCAATCAACTCCTATAACTTAATGCAACAATATATAACTCATATATAGAAAGAATTGCTTTTATAAAGTAGGAGACTTAGAATGCTCCGGGGCTTGCCTAGGATCCGACACAAGTCAGTTCCGTTATCTTGCACCGTCATGGTGACATCTCCGGTCCTAGCACTTGCTTAGTCCTTTCATCTTCGGGATAGATCCTCCATACATCGTCTTCGGGTTAGGCTCCAACATCATGCTCTTCACGTGGTTCATCTAGCGCACCTAGATGAGATGCAAAATGCATGTGTATGAATGGTAACACAAGATGCATCACATAAGCATTCAAGACAAACCAGTTATTCACGGCAATCATAGAGTCAAGGCTGCAAACAGCAGCAGCTAATTTTACTCATAACAGGAGTTGTACTAATCCAAAAGACATGTAACAAGACAATCTGGAAAGCTTATGGAATTTTATACAATTCATCTTTGATCCTCTCAGTATGATTCTCAAGTTAACTAAGTCAATTATACCCATTTACAGAAACTGGTCCCCCAATTGACAGAAAGCAGCCAGGCATAACTCACAAACCACAAGGCCAAATACCACCAAATTTTAACAGAAGCTAGATACATGAATTATCTACAACTTTGTTATTCTCATATTAAGATGATTTTACAGTTAGAAGGGTCAACTAATGCAATAATTGCATCTCTGTCCAAAACATAAACAGAAACTGACATGCCACTTTAAACAGCTATAAATGGAGTTATACATGTCCAATAAATGTCGTTCTAGACTTTTTAGGAAGCTTAGCAAATTCTAAGAAACTTTGTTGTAAACACCTAAAGCTAATTCTACTACTAAGAAGGCCCCACAATAAGAACAAGGAAACCCTCTCTGGTTTTGGGCAGAAACAGACATAGAGATTTAAGCAAGTATAACTCAAGATCTACTTAGCCAAAAATCATGATATTTAACTTTTTGGAAAGCTTAAGAAAAGTACCACAACTCATGTATTTTCACCAAGTCATGATTCATAACTTAACTGAGCCAATTAATTCAAACATGCAGAACTGTTTAGAGTAGAAGCAAGGCAATACAGGGCATTTGTTATTTTTATAACTCTTAAACTATAAATCCTAAACTCCTGAAAATTTTACCAGACAACAACAATAACCTTAGTAGCACTCCACAAAATTTTCACATTTATTTGAGCATAAAACCTACAGTTATAAAAAAGACAAGACATGGCAAGTAACAGGAACCTAGCTGCATAGATCTATTTTTACAGCGAAATATTTAAACTAAAACATGCCCTATTATAGATCTAGTGCATAGAGAATTTCACAAGGATTCCAAAAAGTCCTCATTTTCTATTTTACGATTTTTGTATGAATTACTATGAATTTTCAAAGTGGAGCATTCAAATCTGCAAAAATCAGGAAGAAAAGGAATCTAAATCTTGCATCGAGGACCCTGAAGTTTCCACAAATAAAACCCGAACAAACAGATCCTTTACTGCACTATTCATAAGAGTCACAGTCTGATGAGTACAGGCCCGATCTTCCGAGAGGCAGCCGATAAGTTCGATTTCGTGGAGATCTTGACGTTGGCGATCCGGCTTCAAATCAGACGCGATTCGAACCCTGCAACCGTTACACCACTGCTCCGTTGGTTATCAACCAAGCACAACTTGATTGACCTCGCCAAGAAGGCTTTTCCTGTAAGCGAATCGAAGAGCACAAGCAAGAAGGTAAAACACGCAATCTGAAATTGCAAATATGAATGACGCGAATATCAATAGAGGATTCAAGAACTCGGTTCCAAAGGACTAATCGACACAGTGGAGGAGATCAAGAACGAGGGCCCTGAATCACTGTAAAAGGATTTGTCACCATAGTTACAATGAACGATTCAGTTTCTCGATGGAAAACTAAACTCTAAACAAAAACCCAATTGTGTAGCAGCGGCGGCGGCTGTGTTTATAGTCTAAGACTCGGCCTAGGGTTGGGGACGGCCAGGGGTTGGGCGCCCACAACTTGGGCTTAAGGCCCGACACGATACATGGCCAAGTTGGCCCAAATAGGTGACGCAGCACCTTGCCATGGTCACATAGAATGATCCACGGACCTTCTAGAGCTAGGACCAGATCCAAAACGACGGCGTCGTCGTCCCCTTTCCAACGCATCCAAGAACGGCCCATTTCGATGTCGTATGAGAAAGTTATGACCAAAACAGTGACGACGTGTCTGCTGAATCCGAGGGCGACGTGGCAGCTGAGTTGGGAACGAATTGCAACTTGGGGAAGACCATTGCGTCGGTGTGTCCAGCGTGGCGATGTCCTCATCATCCTCCCCTTCTCGAATTGGAGTCGTCCTCGACTCCATCTTGGCGATGTCCTCATTATCCCCTCCTCCTAGAATTGGAGTCGTCCTCGACTCCATCCCATCATCAGCGAACTCCTGCAAAAGGTTAGTGACAGCAGGCAATGCACCAGACATAAAAGGTTGACAAAACATAGTATAACATGGTGCATCGGGATTATCACATAACTCAGCAGTAGCAGAAGTTGTAGCAAGAAAAGCACCTCCTTTTAACTTAATCCCATTATTTTTAGCAATGTCTGTTGGAGGTTTATTTTTTATCTCATTAGCATGTTTAATAATATCCGTAGGAGACAAAGGCAGTAATGTAATTTTCTTGTCCTTATGTATGATAGTGTATGTATTAGTTCTACCATGGTGTAAAGCATCATTATCAAATTCCCATGGGCGACCTAACAAAATAGAGCAAGCTTGCATAGGGACAACATCAAAATCAACAGTATCATGATAAGAGCCTGTGAAAAAGCTAATGCATGCTGATTTAGTTACCTTAGTCTTACCACTATTATTGAACCATTGAAGTTTATATGGATACGAATGTTGTCGTGTGGTCAAACCAAGCTTGTCAACCAAATCTGAACTCACCAAGTTGTTGCAACTCCCGCTATCAATGATAGTGAGAACACGACAACCCTGCACAATGAGATACATGTGGAACAAATTGTGGCGTTGGATCTTCATCTCTTCTTCATGTCCCACATGTGTACTCAACACACGCTGCACAAGAAGGCTAGGGTAGTCCGCGGCAGCAGCCATGGAGTCAATGGTGATGGCCTCCTTGTCTTGATCGCCCTCGGTGGGATCTGCATCAATGTTAGCAGCAAGGGCTAAATCATCTTCAACATCACTAGCACTTACATATCCATCCTCGGTAGCAATGAAAGCGCGACGAGTGGGGCAATCCTTCATGACATGTCCCATGCCTTTGCATCGGTGGCAAATGATTTTAGAGCTGGACGAGGAGGAGCTAGTAGAAGCACCCGGAGTGCCACCTTTCTTCAGCTGTGGAAACTGCACATTAGACAATTTACTTACCCACGAAGAAAATGGAGGTGTAGATGGCTGTGGTGCAATAGGAAGCTTGGGCGTCTCTGGCTCGGAACGCTGCTGAAAATTCCTCCCATTGTTAGACCTGAAAGGCTGGTGTTGTTTGCGTCCCTATACTTCTCGTTCTGCCTTAATAGCAAGATGATACAATTGGGAAAAATTGCGCCATTCTTTGTAATCAAGTATGTTCTGTATATCATGGTTTAAACCACCAAAAAATCTAGCACTAGCATCATGATCATCTTCATTTATACCACAACGTGCTAAACCAATAAGCAATTCTTGATAGTATGCTTCTACTCCTTTATCACCTTGTTTTGAAGTTTGTAGTTTCAAACGTAAATCACGTTGGTAATAAGGAGGAACAAAACGAGATTTCATACGTTGCTTTAAAACATTCCAAGTTTGAGGCACAGCAGCAGCATTATTGGCATTGCAAAGATCACTCCACCAGAACAAAGCAAAATTAGTAAACTCACTAGTAGCAAGTCTAACTCTATGCTCAGCAGGAACATTATGAGAATCAAATTTTTGTTGAACAGCAAGCTCCCAATCTAAATATGCCTCTGGATCAACATTACCAGCAAAAGGAGGTAGACTAAATTTAATTTTAGCAAAAGGATCATTATTACCATGATTATTACCTTCCATACCGCGACGATTGAAGTTGAGGCGGCGATGGGCACCACCGTCAGCATACGCATCTTCATCACCAAAAGCATCCGTATCTTCATCATCAGCACGATAAGGTGGAGGGCGTTGCTCAAGCTGTTCAATGCGGGTGACCAGATTGTTCACGTTGCGCGTCAGCTCGGTTATAAGATTGTGTTGTTCAGTCATGAACGTTGTAAGCTCGCCCTTGGACACGCACTCATTGAAGTCCGTCGGAGTTCCTGCCATGGTTAGAAGATAGAAAAAGACAACACCAAAGTATTATCCCTATCAACTAAAAGGAAACAAGTGGTGGTGGTGGTGATGGTGTTGAAAGTGGAATGCAAAATCACAAGCGGCTTACCACCGCTTGCCTGTATTCTTACCAACGCCAAACTGGAGCAAAACCAAAGTGGCGAAGCAATCTGTTGTTGAGCGTGGGTAACAATTGCAAGATGAACCTGTGCTGACAGAAGAATATGTGGAGCTATGGGTAGGCACACAATATGACAGCAAGGATTAGCAATTAACGAGTGCAGAGTAACGATTGTTCAATCCAGATCCAAAGTACAAATCACAGGTGCTGGCTAAGACATGTCGAGACGTAGCGCAACAAGGTGAAAACAAAGGACGATCGAAAGAACTCACAGAGCAAGCAAATAGCCCGGACTTCTCCTTTTTTCCTGAATTTTTTTCCCGGATTTTTCCAAAAGGCACTAGTAGGAAACAAACTTTTTTTTCACTATTTTTTTATATACTTTTCTCTGAACAAGGATCACAAAAGATGCAACCACAAAAATTGGCACCTACAACTGAGGTGGGATGTGGTCTACAGAAATTCAGCACGTTCTCTGAAAAGCGTGCAAAAACTTTGACAATTTTTTTTCTATATTTTCCCGAATTTTTTTGGCAATTCTGATGAAACCAAATAGGGCATAGCCAAGTTTGGGTCGGCTCCAAATGGTGTCAAGAAGCTGCTGTAAAAATTTCAGATTTTTCTGATAAACGAGCGAAAAGTTATGCCTGTTTTACCGAAGGTATCTCAAGGTATGTTTTCCGGGAGGCACAACACGGCGGCGGCAGTTAGGGCAAAGCGTCCCTAAACTCTAAAACCGATCACAGGATCGTCACTGTGACTAACAGCAGTAGGTATTCGCCTGATGATGTAAGGAGGGCTGCGATGTAGGCAAAATAAGAGCGGCCGGCAACCTATCTAGGGTTTGCGCGGCGGCGAGAAGTTACACAAGGCGGCTAGCGGGGCAAGTCGAGTAATGTGGTGGCTTCGACTTGTTGTTTGGGAATGGTGGATGGGATAGCGGCGGAAAACAAAAATCACAACAACGGGCGATTGAACTATGACCTCGAACACAATCCTAAACCAGCAACAAGACTCGACCACGGACACAAACTCAACAACACGAATCTGAAACGAAATTGCAAAGGCACAAAGGGCGATAGGACAGCGGAAATTGAAATATTTTTGGGCTTTTTGTGGACTCTAGGTAATGAACAAATATGAATCTAAGGCAAACGAGATTATACCTCATGGTAAACCTGAAATATCTGATACCAATTGATGAGTACAGGCCCGATCTTCCGAGAGGTAGCCGATAAGTTCGATTTCGTGGAGATCTCGACGTTGGCGATCTGGCTTCAAATTAGACGTGATTCGAACCCGGCAACCATTACACCACTGCTCCATTGGTTATCAACCAAGCACAACTTGATTGACCTCGCCAAGAAGGCTTTTCCGGCAAGCGAATTGAAGAGCACAAGCAAGAAGGTAAAACACGCAATCTAAAATTGCAAATATGAATGACACGAATATCAATAGAGGATTCAAGAACTTGGTTCTAAAGGACTAATCGACACAGTGGAGGAGATCAAGAACGGGGGCCCTGGATCACTGTAAAAGGATTTGTCACCACAGTTACAATGAACGATTCAGTTTCTCGATGGAAAACTAAACTCTAAACAAAAACCCAATTGTGTAGCAGCGGCGGCGGCTGTGTTTATAGTCTAAGACTCGGCCTAGGGTTGGGGACGGCCAGGGGTTGGGCGCCCACAACTTGGGCTTAAGGCCCGACACGATACATGGCCAAGTTGGCCCAAATAGGTGACGCAACACCTTGCCGTGGTCACACAGAATGATCTACGGACCTTCTGGAGCTGGGACCAGATCCAAAACGACGGCATCGTCGTCCCCTTTCCAACGCATCCAAGAATGGCCCGTTTCGATGTCGTATGAGAAAGTTATGACCGAAACAGTGACGACGTGTCTGCTGAATCCGAGGGCGACGTGGCAGCTGAGTTGGGAACGAATTGCAACTTGGGGAAGACCATGGCGTCGGTGTGTCCAGCGTGGCGATGTCCTCATCACAGTCTATTCAGTTAACCCCCCGGATAAACTTCTATTTCTACGCATGATCCTTCTTCTTCTTCCTCCCGATGGTGGAGCAGAGGAGCGGCCGGCTCGTGGCTCCGGCCGGCTGTGGTCGTCGATGGCGGCGGTGGAGTGGCGGGGAGGACCAGGGGTCCCGCGCGCACACGCTAGGCTGCCCAGCTTGGTCCGATTAGGCCTGTGGTGGCGCGGCCACAGTAGCCGCGGCGGCGACGGCAGCTGCTCCGACGGCGGGGAGCAACAGCGGCCAATGGCTTCGGTCCAGGAGGCCCAGAGGCGTGGCATGATGAGAGGAAGGTGGTCCTGCGGTCCAATTGGGTGGAGGGAGGCCGTAGGCAAGGAAACGCGGTGGCAGCCCGGAGCTCGACCGGAGGCAGTGCTCCGGTGGCCGATGGCTTGGGCGAGCGTGCACGCGAGGTGCAGCACGACGAGGCAAAGGCGGTGGTGCACGTGACTGCGGCTATGGGGGCTTGGAGCGGTGAGGACGCGGCGGCAGCGAGTTGGAGTCGCCGGCCATGGTGGACGGCTGCACTGGAGCGTGGAGAGCGCGAGAGGGAGCGAGCGGGGAGTGGAGAGGGGGATGGAGAGGGCGTACTGGTGCCCCTCCTCATCGGCAGCAGGGCGCAGGGCACGTGGCCGGAGGTGGGACGCGCGGCAGCGGTGGGAGCGCATGGCGGCCACGTTCACAACACGCGTCACCGTTCGGGCATTTCCCCGAGCACATGGCGGGCGTCGGTGTGGGCAAGGTGGCACCAAATTGGGCCAGATTTGGGCCGATTTAGACCTCGGGCCCAAAACAAAGTTTGAAGCCCGCAAACTGCTCTACATTTTCTATTTAAAGTGTACAGTCATTAGAGTTGTAGATTAGCGGTTAATCAAGTCCAAAGTTGACACTGTCAATAACTTAATAAGGATCAAGCCTTGCTCGGTTAGGACTCCAATTTGTGGTCAAAACATGATCAAACTTGACCCAACTTTTTACATGCTCTTCGCCATCATGTACACTCCAACTTTTATCTTTGGACCATATTGAGTTGCTTAACAAAATTTGGAGAACGCGAGACGTCAATGCCGATGGCGATGAATTTCTAGACTTAGAATATTTCTAAGTGCTGAAATCAGCAGCAAATTCGATCTTGTGACCTCGATTTGACTTACTTCCAAGATGATCTAGCTCTTCGTCGAAAAACAAAGTTTGTTCTACATGATATGGACTACAATTTTCATTTAATGTCCAACCTCAAAACTGGTATAGATCCTACTGTTCTACTTTGACCAAAGTAGGATCACGATGAAGCTTAAATTATCCTTTTTGATCCATTGGAGCATTTTCTTGGCATTTGCCCAACATGAACCTTTCATGACTTTTGTTGTAGAGTTCATCTAGAGTCATTTTGGCATGGTTGCAAGATTTGGTTGACGATCGAGAATTCCATTTACTTTATAAAATAATTCAAGCAAGGACATAACTCGTCATTTCATGTGACTTCTTGATTCCAAACTTTACGAAACTTTTCCATGGATCAATATAGATGGTTATTGATGTGAGACACATGAAGATATTCCAATAACACCAGCCAAGCATATATCTTGAAAAGGGCCTATATGTAAAGCAAAGGTGCAATATCCAAGTTTAGGTTGGGGCTCATTTCCATAGGTTTGACCTTGACATTTTCATCATCACTTAATATGCCATGTTTGAGCTCAAACCCATTGCTTAACTGGTGGCAAACACCTGGGGTGTTACATAAGTCCTTGGAGAACCATGACATTGGCACTCTCGACCTGACCATTAGTACATGGATGTCCGACCGAGGCCCAGTCAATCCTGATGCTGTATCCCTCACTAAAGTCATGGAACTTCTTCCTGGTGAAGTTAGTTCCCTGGTCAGTGATGATACCATTAGGAATGCCAAACCAGTAAATGATGTCGAGGAAGAATTTGACCGCCTCTTCCGAGTGGATGTTGGTGATGGGCTTGGCCTCTATCCACTTGGTGAACTTGTCGACCGCTACGAGCAGGTGAGTGAAGCCGCCCGGGCCCTTTTTGAGGGGACCTACCATGTTGAGGCCCCAGACCACAAATGGCCAGGTGATGGGGATGGTTTGAAGCTCCTGTGCCGGCAAATGAGTTTGCCGAGCGTAGAATTGGCATCCCTCACACCTGTGGATGACCTCCTCTGCATCTCATAGTGCGGTGGGCCAGTAAAAACCTTAGCGAAAGGCTTTTTTGACCAGCGACCTCAGGGCCATGTGATGTCTATAGATCCTAGCATGGACCTTGAGAAGGAGCTACTTCCCCTGGTTGGTAGGGATCCTCTTCATGAGCACCCTCGATGGACTCTATTTGTAGAGTTCATCACCGAGCACGATGAAGGTCTTGGCGAGTCGAGCGATCCATCGAGCTTTAGTCCTTTTGAGTGGGAGGACCTCCTCGAGGAGGTAGGTGAGTAGCGGTGCTCACCAGTCGGTTTGATCAAGTGCCAGCACGGCGACGTCAGCGGGCGACATCGTCATGGAGGCACTAGGGTTGGAGCCCCCGAGTGCCGACTTGGCGTTAGGGTTAGAGCCCTCAGGTGCTGACTTGGCATCAAGGTGTGTCTGGATCAGACCTTCTAGGATGCGGGTGGATGGCTCATGGAGATCGTTGATGAAGATCTCGCTCAGAGATGGATCCCGCCTGGCGGCCAATTTTGTGAGAAAATCGGTGGCATCGTTGTCCTTTCGGAGGATGTGATGCAGCTCAATCCCCTAGAATTTGGCCTCGAGCTTGCACACCTCATGGCAGTAGGCTACCATGAGGGGGGTTTTGTAGGAGGACTCCTTCATGACTTGGTCAACGACCAATTCTGAGTCACTGCGGACATAGAGTCACGTAGCGCCGAGCTCGATGGTGATACGTAGCCCATTGATGAGGGCCTCGTATTCTGTGGTGTTGTTTGAGGCCGAGAAATGGAGGCGGATGGTGTAGAAGAGCCTACTCCCGTCTAGGGAGATCAGAACCACTCCAGCCCCCGAGCCAGGTGCCATTACAGACCCATCGAAGTACATTATTCAGTACTCATGGGTGATGTCCGGGGTCGGTAGCTGAACCTCCGTCCATTCGGCGATAAAGTCTGCGAGAGCCAAAGACTTAATAGCGGTATGGGGGATATACCTTGAAAGCATCTAGGCCCCTAGTTGGGTTTTGGTGATTAATGACAATACAAGATTACTGTGACTAACGTGTGTTTTGCAGATGCAATTAAGTTAGGTCATGGTAATGGCAATTGATTGAGCAATCATGGTTGTCATGCCCCTACGATGGAAATCATTTTGGTTTTCAAAGGATGGACGACAAGGTTAAGGATGGACTAGTTCTAAGTGTCATTTGGAGTTGAAGAGACACTTAGAGTAGTTTAGGACTTTGTTTTTCCTTCGGTCGTACTATTAAGGGGGGTATGGACGGGTAGCTTGACCTAGGTGAGTCTAGCAGGTTAGGTGTGGTGCACACTTATCAAATCTAGCACTAGATAGCTCCTTAAAAGCCCTTAGATCAATTGGAGCAAACTTCATTCACATATGATTGCGAGATGGAAGTGAATGGAGGGTCAAATGCTGACCGAACGCTGGTTTCGGTGTGACTGGACGCTGGCGCAGAGTCCGGTCAGTTCATTTGATCAAGGTGAAGTCATCTGGTGTGTCCGGACACTGAGAGGTGAGCGACCGAATGCTGGGTGCCAGCGTCCGATCGACTCCAGTAAGGTTCCTGAGAGTGATTTTTGTGACCAGACGCTGCTCAGCGTCTGGTCACCATTTAACTGCTCGATTTCAGGGTGAACTGACCGGAGCATCCAGTCAACCTGACCGGAGCATCCGGTCACCCTGCAGAGGCACATAACGGTTCATTTTGAATGAGGGGTTATAAATACTTCCTCTATTCACTCAAGGGATCACTTTTGCTCATTCCAACAGCTGAGAAACACCCTTGAGAGTGCCAAGACGAGCAAGGTCCTAATGAGGTGATTGAGATTTGAGAATCCAAGAGAGAGGCCTCATTAGTGAAAGCAAGAGTAGGAAAGTGTGCATCCACCCTTCTTTTTAGGCTTGTCGTGGTCAAGTGAGAGTTCGTGCTTGTTACTCTTGGTGATCGCCATCACCTAGACGACTTGGTGGTGAATGGGAGCTTTGTGATCATCCGACGGAGCTTGTGGATGACCCAACTCAAGTTGTGAGCGGTTGTGGGTGATTCACCATGACGGAGTATCGAAGAATCAACCCATAGAGAGCACATGATCCTTGCGTGGATCAAGGGGGAGCTACACCCTTGCACTGGTGCTCCAAAGAGGACTAGTGGGGAGTAACGACTCTCCGATACCTTGGCAAAACATCGCCGCGTTCCTCCTTTTCTCTTTACTTTAAGCATTTACTTTGAGCAATTCAATTCTTGTCTTTACATTCATAGAATTGCCATGCTAGAGTAGGATTGCGACATAGGTTGCTAAACTTTTGTGCGTTAGAACAATAGAAACATTTTCTAGGCACAAGGGGTGAAGTGGGCTAACCGTAGGATTTAATTATTGCAAAGAATTTTAGAATTAGCACAATTCACCCCCCTCTTGGGCATCTTGATCCTTTCAATTGGTATCAGAGACTCATGCTCATGTATTTAGGCTTAAACGCCTAGAGAAAGATGTCTCACGGGGATGGACATCCTCCTATCTTTGAGGGGGCTGATTTTCCTTATTGGAAAATTCGCATGGAGGCGTATTTAGAAGCTCTAGATGTTGGAATACTTAGAGCCGCCTCACAAGGATTCCCAAAACCTTAGGATCCCATGCACCTTCAAGGCAATGAAGTAAATTACAAAAAAATGGAATGCAAAGGCTCGAAACACCATCTTTAGAGGCCTTTGCAAACATGTGTTCAACCGGGTGAGAAACCACAAAGACGCCCATGCACTATGGTCGGATATTTGTGCGCTCCATGAGGGAACTAAGAGCGAGCGTGAGGAACGATATCATCTTGTTATGAAAAAGCTAAATTCATTTGAAATGCTTCCCAAAGAGAGTGCTAATGAAATGCACTCACGCTTGAATGTTCTTCTAGAGGAAGTCAATGGGCTTGGACTCACTCAAATGCAACCATCCGATGTTGTAAGAAAAATCTTGAGTGTCCTCCCCATTGATAAATATGGGCATATTGTGACCATGCTTCGTTAAGGTGATCTTTCCACCACTACATCGAGTCAAATCTTGGGAAAGATCAATGCTCATGAGATGTACATGCATATCACACCACAAGATGGCTCATCCTCTACTAAGAAGAAAGACAAGGACTTAGCATTCAAAGCAAGCCAAGAGAAGGGCAAAGCAAGGCTTGAGTATGAGAGCTCAAGTGATGATAAAATTGATGATGCAAGTCTTGCTCTCATGATGAGAAGAACCGCCAAGATGCTAAAGAAGCTCAACAAGAGTGGCATCAAGTTCGATGGCAAGAAAAAGAAATTCTTCACTAGCACTAGAAGGAAGCCAATCTCGGAGATGGATTGCTACAATTGTGGAGAACTTGGTCATCTAGCACATCAATGCACAAAGCCCAAGAAAGACAAGTACAAGAACAAGTACAAGGGAAAGAAAAATGACTCAAGTAATGAAGAAGAAGATGAGAAGAAGAAAAACAAGCCATACAAGAAGAAGGACTTCCACAAGAAAAAGAAGAATGGCAAGGCATACATCGTCGGCGATTGGCTCACGGACATTGATTCATCAAGTTGCTCATCCGATGATGATAGTGTAACACCCCGGTGTTATGCCTACATTTAGGCACTGCAAATCATGCATATCATGCATCATCAAGCATCCAAATCATACATGCTTAATCATGTGAATACCAATTGAAACATTGTTTTGAAACATCTGAAACATGCGTGAAACCTGAATATTGCATACACCTGTTAAGAATTGTTTTGCCCTGAATTTTTCTTGCTAGGTTAGTAAAACATGTTTGGATACTATTGTAAATCATCTAGCAATGTTTAGTTCAATTTTTGGAGCAATGTTTGTATTCAAATTAATTCAAAATTTGGCTTCAAAAATAAATTCCAAAAATTAGGGCTTTGAGCTAAACGTGGACTTTGGTCTTACAATTAAAAATCTAGAAAGAATTTGGCTGTGGTCATAAAAGCAAAGTTGTAGAGAATTAAATTCTAAACAACTTTCATTTTTGGTACATTTTCAAAAGAGGTCATTTTCTTACTCAAAATAATATTTGAAAGATGGCATTTAAAAATTCCTTGAAAATTTTATTTGGAAAAGGATTTTTCTCCTTCGCGAGCCGCCGCCTCGCTTCTGGCCCGCCTGCCAAAGCCGGCCCAGCGCGCCAGCGAACCCGCCCGCGCGTGTTGGCCCACCTCGCGCGCCGCCTGCTCACGCCATCCCGCGCGGCGCTCGCCTCGGCCCAGCCCCGCGCCGTTCCCCTACTGGCCGCTCGTCCACGTGCCGACCGCGGCAGAGAACTCCCGCCGCGTGGCTACCATGTGCTGGCGTCGCCCACCGCGCGGCAGCCGTGGCCTGACCCCGTGCCCACGCGCCCGCCTTCACCTGCCGCAGCCAGTGCGCTCGCTCACTCCATCCCGCGCTGCCTTCTTTCTCCTCCAGAGCCGAGAGCCCCAAGCTCTGCACTCGCCGCGCCCGCAGCTCCGCCGGCGTCGAGCTCCCGCACCACCGCGCCATTCCCCGATTCCTCCCGCCCGCAACTCCGCCTCGCCCTCCTTCAAGTCGCGCTTGCGCTTGCGCCGCCTTCCGAGCACAGGTTGAGCCTCCCCGCGCCTCGCCACCGACGACCATGGCGCCGTCGTGCTCGACCGCCATGGAAGTCGTCTTCCTTCTCTTCTCCAGCCTCGTCTAGCTACCCTACCGCACTCGCCTTCTCCTCGCACATCCCGTGCGCTCGCCAGCTCGCCCTGCCGTGGCCGGAGATGGCCGCCGGCCGCTGGCCGAGCCGCGCCGTCGCGTAGTCTCGGCGCCGGCATGTTCCCTTTTGCTTCGGCCGAGCTGGGCCAACGCGGCCGTGGGCCGAAGCCTCGGCCAGGCCGCTGCGCTCCCTGGCGCTCGGGCCGCGCAGGCCGAAAATGGCCGTGGGCCAGCTGATTTCCAGCGGGCTGGCCCAGTATCGTTGAAATGATTTGTTTTCATTTATTCTTTATTATTTGAAATTTGAAATGGTTTGAAAAATGTTTGGGTACTCAAAATTGCTCCAAATTTGTTGAAACAAATTTTGCTAGGTTCCTTATCATCAGATCTACTTGGGAAAAATTGTGCATGTCATTTTTGAGATACTTTGCTGTAGAATTTTATTTAATCATGAATATTGCTGATAACTTGAAAAATATGTAGAAAAATCTATAGTCTTCAGAAAAATATGATTCCAAGTTTGTTAATCTTCTTATGTCATGTACTTCCTAGGAAAAATATGTTTCATGCATGTGCTATGGAAAACTTTGGAGGTGTAGTTCAAGTACCTTTAATGGCTGATTTTTGTTATTTTAGCTAGAGAGCAAATTTTGTATAAAACATGCATGTGAAAATTTTTGTACAGTTATTGTATGCTATGAAGAACCTAGCAAAAATACTAATTCTGTTGTTTGACACTTTTCACAGTTCAAAGTATTTTTATGTACAAAATCATGCCATAGCTTGTGATTTTTGTGTAGGCTAATTCACTCATTCAAACACCATGAAAATCTGATGGTAGTCTAATTAGAGTAGTACCATGCTACTGTAATTTTCTCAGATTTTTATAAGCACCAGAAATATAGATTGCTGTTGTAGCCCTAATTTAAAAAAAAGAAATATAGATTGCTGTTGTAGCATTATATTCAGGAGTTGTTTGCAACCGTTGCTGCATTATACCTTGTTTACCTTTGTTATACTATATCCTTGTTACCCTGGTATCCGTAGTCGAGTCAATGCTTAGCTGGCTTAGACCGGTAGAAGTCGGGTGATTTCCTGTCACCTGCGAGCTATAGGTGGTTACCTGGATCTGCTTGGATGACTATGAAGTCATGGTATAACTAAGTGTTAAATGAAGTTGAGACCGGACGGAGACTTGCAGAGTTTTGGACTGTAGTGTTTCCATCTGTGTCGATTAAGGACCGACCGTTGTTGGGCCTCGAGTCATGTTGAACGCATGCCTTACATTTAGCTGGCCGGATAAAGTACCTTCCGACCGCAAAGCTAGGAGATTTTTCGGGCCGAGTAGATTGCCCGCAACGCACTGTGCCGGAGCAGGTGTGGTAGGACACGGGGGCCGGATGATAAGACCAAAGTGCAGTCGGTCGGCCCCCGGGTACATGTGGTTCCTGGCAAACTCGAGATTCCTGGAAAGTTGACTCGGTGATCAATATCTCACTTTAGCGGGTGAGTGAGGTTTGTGTAAGGAATAAATCACCAGCTGGTTAGGAATCGATTCGAATCGCCATCGCTCCTGGACAGTGAGCACTTGACTTGAGTGACTTCATCGTAGTAAATGTTTATGGAACACTTGGACAGTTATAATGAATATGACAGTATGGAAGTTGTTTAATGATCATTGGTTATCATTATCTGATTAATCACATGTTTACTTTAGTATAGGTGCCAATCTAGTCGACAGGTTAATAATAATTTAACTTGGCAATAATGTTTTAGAAAGGTTCTTGAAATGCTAAAATGCTTCTTTTTGCAAACGAGTCAGCTACCCTACTATAAAGCCATTCATAATCCTTGGTGTCACTTATTTTCGGTTATGTCGGGTAAGTCTAGCTGAGTACCTTCTCGTACTCAGGGTTTTATTCCCACTTGTTGCAGATGGGCAGATGTATTACAGCTACTGTATCAACTGCCTATATCCTATGATGGGTGATGCTTAGGACCATGGGCATGGTCATTCCTTACGTCTCATCTGATGCTTTTGTTGGAGATGATCATTCGCTGGCACTATATTTAAACTCTGCGTGAGTGTGTGTGTGGTTTGAACAAATGACTTCCGCTACTTTTATTCGAACTGGTTTGTAATAACTATGTTGAAACTCTGATGTATTTGAGATTGTGAACTTTTATGTAATATGTGATGGTGACCGCTAAACTTATTACGATCTTGGCTGGAATGGAAGTTGGTTTGAAATCCTTCGTGATTTCACGGACTACCAGGTTATACGGGCTTAAGTTTGCTAAATCGTCTGCTCTGGCGGATGATTTTCTTACTTAATTTCGTATAATTGGTCGGTTCTGTTACAACTGGCATCAGAGCATGGTTTAGCGTGTTACTGTTCACAAGTGTATTTAAAACAAAAAGGCATTTGGAAAATGTGATTTTAAAACTATAAAGAGTGTCAGTGATCATATCCTTTATGCCCAGTTAAGGACTTTAGGTGGCTTAATTAAGTACTGACTGGGGTTCTTGCATCATGTTTCTCTTTCGTCGCTCATATGGCGTGCTATTGTATGAGTGCCACTTGTTGAGTGGTAATATATGGATCATTTGCCTCTACGCATCGGTAAGTGTGAGTTGTGAGAGCATGATCGGATACACCGCCGATCTAGGGTGAATGCTTATATGATGCTGGAGTAATTACATGTTCTACGCATGTTTTACAAAGGTATCTCATGTATGGGTCTTCCGTCTGTTGAGGCAATGCCGTCAGTAGGACGATGGTTCGGGTAGTTACTACCGTTGTACACGTATCTGGAGATTCGTGTAGAGCGTGTAGATAAAACTTTACTGCTTTTATGCATTCATTGGGAATTGGGCTGAAATGAATCTTCTGCAGGTACATAACAACGCTATCGTGTAGAACATATTAGCTACGTATTTGAGAGATCGTTTGTATGCCACCGAATTCGTCGTTAGAACTTATTTATTTCATAAGTTTGTGAGAACGTACGGCACGTACATACATCATATTACTTATGCATTTCATTCATGTCATGCATTCCTCCCCTTATAAATTGATTATCTCCTTTTGATAAAAGTTGTATCACCTAAAATATGTTTCCCCGAGGTAATGAAAGAACTTTTGCTACAGATGGCCCGCACAAAGTAGACCGCCCGTAAGTCCACCGGAGGAAGAGCACCTCGACGTCCGTTGGCCCTGAGGGAGCACCGCACCACGGACACCTTCTTGAGCGAGTTTGGCATGCCGACTTTGCTTTGGAGAGTGCTCCATGATGTGGGGTACCCAGAGGGTCAAGAGCCGGTGTACTCTTGGAACGAGAGCCAGTTAGCAGAGGATGGACTCGTAGTAGTGGAGATCACGGTTCCTGCTCTCGGTGATGCTCCAGATTGGGATGGTTGGCATTTGGAGTTTGAGGGTCGCACTCCAGCTGAGGGTGCAGAGGGAGCAGCCTTCCATGTCATCAGGGACATTATGAGCAGATTTCCCAGTGAGCTTGCAGCAGCTCTAGCTGGTACTTTTCCTAGGGATGATCCTCGTGATGCCATTTGGGTTCAGCCTCAGGGAAGTGCCTTGGTCCGAGGTCTAGCTGAAGGACAGGCTAGCGACAACCAGGCAATGAGTGCGATGTTCGCCGCCATCAGAGCGTATGAGGGTCTCGAGAGTACCTACTGGACTTTGACTGGCTTGCGTAGTGAGGATAAGCTCAAAGGGAAGAAGCAGAAGAAGAGACAGGCACGTGCTATAGATAGCTTGCAGGAGCAGTTGGCTGATATGAACTTATAGCGAGATCAGGCAGTTGAGAGAGGTGATAGAGCTATGCAGCGAGTGCATATGTTGACTCAAGCCAACAACAATGCAGACCGCATGATTGGACAACTGGTTCAGGAAAGGAATGAAGCCTGGAACGCAAGAAACCTTTTGCTGCAGAGGGTCGATGAGCTAGAGGAATACAACGGCAACCTGCACGAGGAGTTTCACGTGCTCTACAATGGGGTTGGCCCATATGCTCCACCGAACGCCGCTGGCATGGACATCGACAACGACAACCAGGATGAGCCGGCAGTTTCACCAGGAGGCGATGGTGATGTCTTCGATCCCGACGATGGCCCCAAGGAGTAGGCTAGTTTCCTTGCGCTAGTATCTAGGTCTTGTCGCGATGACCTTTCTTTTGTTGGCATGTAATCTATCGTATGTTGCTTCGAACGTATGAGACTTGGCATGTGGTTGGAACTTGATTTTCGAATGCGATATCTGAACGCATAAAAAGTCCAGTGTATGTATGCTGGCAATTTGATTGTATGGACGCGATGTTTGCCGTTTAAGTAATTCGATTAAGTGCTGTTGTTTTAATTGGGATGCGATTGTTGTGCCTCTGTTTTATTGTATGAATTTATTCTCTCTAGTAAATTCAGTACGGCATAATTTTTCCTTCACTCACAATTATTATAGCTTCACTCAATCGTTACTTGTTGCTGAAATATGCAGATGACAAACACTCGCCGAACCACGTATGAGGCCGCTGAGCTCGGTGCCAACGGTGCGGGGACTGGTGGTGGTGGTGGAAACCACGGCAACACCAATGAACCTCCCCATGAACCGCATTTGCCACCTCCTCCCCCGTTTACCCCCGAGATGTTCCTCGCACAGCTGCTCGGGAGTCAGCGCAACGCAGAACAATCTCAGAAGAACATGGAAGATTTTCTGCGCACCATCGCCAACAACGTTCAACGTGGTAACAATCAAGGTGGTGGCATGGGAGTGAACCAATATAGCAGCTTCAAGGATTTCATGGACACCAGGCCGCCAGTATTCAAGGAAGCAACAGAGCCACTCGATGCTGAGGAATGGATCAACACAATGGAAGATAAATTCCGTGTGTTGAGGATTACTGAGGTTCTAAAAACGGAGTATGCTGCACTTCAATTGCAAGGACCGACGGGAATGTGGTGGAAGCACCATCACACCACCTTCCCTCCAAATGCTCAGATTTCTTGGAGAGAGTTTGCCGAGACCTTCCGTAGAGTCTATATTCCACCAGGGCTAACCGAAATGAAGTTGGGAGAGTTTCTGGCATTGAACCAGGGCACCAAGACCGTGACGCAATACCTGCATGCCCTCAACAACTTGTGTCGCTATGCTCCCGACATGGTTGACACAGATGCTAAAAGAATAGCCAGTTTTAAGAGGGGTCTCAATCCAAAAATGATGAAGCATGTTGGTACCAACAACCGCGTCAGATTCAATGACTTCATCAGCGACTGTCTGAAGCAGGAGAAGAATAACAACGCCAGCACCGCAGCCAAGACACGCAAGAGAGCCTTTGAAGGTGGGCCGTCTCAAGCTAGAGCACCTATGGGAGGTCGTCCTCCATATCGCCCATCGGCACCTGGCGCTAGATTCAGGCCACCTCAGCCAAGAAGTCAGAATTTCCGTGGACCTCAAAAGCCGTACAAGATGGCAGTACAGCCCAACAAAGCAGCCACAACTACGGTACAAGGCAGTTCCAAGGGAGCTGTGGGATCTGCTGGGACAGTAAGAGGACCCTGCTATAACTGTGATCAACCCGGCCATTTCTTGAGGTTTTGTCCGTACCCGCCCAAGAAGAAGCAGTAGACTTATAATGCTAGAGTGCACAGTACAACAGTGGATGAAATTCCAGAGGGAGAGCCCGTCACTGCTGGTAAGTTTCCTATCAACGAAAACCCTGCAGTTGTTCTATTTGATTCTGGATCATCGCATTCTTTTATGAGTCAAGCATTTGCACAGAAACATGGACAACTATGCACAGAATTGGGGTATGGGTACCGTATAAGTTCAGCAGGGGCTGATGTTTTGACCAACCGGATGGTTCGAGGGGCAACCCTTGAATTAGGTAGTCAGAAGTTCCGAGTGAACTTGATAGTTATGCCTGGGTTAGTCTTGGATGTCATTATAGGGATGAATTGGATGAAGGATTGGGGAGCAGTCATAGATACTGGAAGTCGAGTACTTACCCTTAAGGATCCCCTGGGTGAGGGTACTTTCCAAGTACCATTGCCTCGGAGAACAGACCTGATAAGTGTTACATGTGCTACGGCAGTCATTCCTATTCATCAGATTCCGGTAGTGTGTGAATTTCTGGACGTATTCCCGGATAAGCTACCTGGTCTTCCGCCAGATAGGGAGATTGAGTTTGGAATTGAGCTAGTCCCTGGAACAGCTCCGATTTCAAGAAGACCCTATCGGATGCCTCCAGATGAGTTAGCTGAGCTGAAGAAGCAATTAGAAGATCTATCAAAAAAGGGGTTTATTCGGCCAAGCAAGTCTGAATGGGGATGCCCTGCTTTGTTTGTGAAAAAGAAGAAAGAGGGCACATTGAGAATGTGCGTAGATTATAGGCCACTCAATGCTGTGACCATCAAGAATAAATATCCCTTGCCACATATTGATGTTCTGTTTGACCAATTATCCGAGGCCAAGGTGTTCTCAAAAATAGATTTGAGATCCGTTTATCATCAGATCAAGATTAGGCCATAGGATATACCAAAAACTGCATTTTCCACCAGATACGGGTTGTATGAGTATCTTGTCATGTCCTTTGGCTTGACAAATGCTCCTGCATACTTTATGTTTTTGATGAATACAGTTTTCATGCTAGAATTGGATAAATTTGTGGTAGTGTTCATCGATGACATTCTGGTGTACTCCGAGAACGAGAAAGATCATGAAGAGCATCTGAGAACTATCTTGACCAGACTTAGAGATCATCAATTGTATGCTAAGTTTAGCAAATGCGGATTCTGGTTGAAGGAAGTTCCTTTCCTTGGTCACATTCTGTCAGAGAATGGAGTTTCAGTCGATCCAAGTAAGGTGCAAGAAGTTATGAATTGGAAAGCACCGACCATAGTTCCTGAGATTAGAAGTTTCTTAGGACTAGCGGGTTATTACCGTCGCTTTATACCAGATTTCTCGAAGATCGCCAAACCGATGACAAGCCTCCTACAGAAGGATCATAAGTTTGTGTGGACAGAGGAGTGTGAAGCAGCTTTCCACACCTTGCGGAAACTGTTGACCACTGCTCCTGTTCTAGCACAACCAGATATCGAGAAACCATTTGATGTGTTTTGCGATGCATCGAAGACTGGATTGGGTTGTGTTCTTATGCAAGAAAGGAGAGTCATTGCTTATGCATCACGACAATTTAGAAAGCACGAGGTCAACTATCCAACACATGATCTTGAACTTGCTGTAGTTGTGCATGCCCTAAAAATTTGGAGACATTATCTACTTGGTAATGTGTGCAATATTTTCACGGATCATAAGAGTCTTAAGTATATCTTTACCCAACCGGAGCTAAACATGAGACAGCGCAGATGGTTGGAATTGATAAAGGATTACAACTTGAATGTGCAATATCATCCGGGAAAAGCCAATGTAGTGGCAGATGCTTTGAGCAGAAAGTCACATTACTTGAATGTGCAGCCATTACTTGAAGATGGGTTCGATCTAATGCATCCTGCTGTGTTACATAGTATTCAGATTAGTTGCTCTTTGGAAAGTAAGATCATAGAAGGCCAGAAAACCGACAAGGGGATATTCCACATCAAAGAGAAAATAAAAGAAAAGCCGTCTCAACACTTTAAAGTGGATGAACAGGGCGTGTTGTGGTTTGACAACCGTCTTGTGGTTCCCAAGGATCGAGAGCTTAGGAATAAACTCATGGATGAAGCTCACCTTTCTAAGCTATCTATCCATCCCAGAAGTAGTAAGATGTATCAAGAATTAAGATCTCGCTATTGGTGGACCAAAATGAAGAAAGAAATTACAGCATATGTTGTCAGATGTGACACATGTTGTCGAGTGAAAGCCATTCACATGAAACCTGCCGGTATGTTTCAACCCTTATCAGTCCCTAGTTGGAAGTGGGACGATATCAGTATGGATTTTATCACGGGTTTGCCCACTACCCCAAAAGGCCATGATTCGATTTGGGTAATTGTGGATCGTCTTACCAAGACCGCTCATTTCCTACCTGTCAAAACAACTTATCGACCACCTCAATATGCCGAGAAGTATATCGCAGAAATTGTGAGGTTGCATGGTATACCAAAGACCATAGTATCTGATCGAGGCTCACAGTTCACGGCTCACTTTTGGGAACATTTACATAAAGGCTTAGGAACTAGTTTGATTCGCAGTACCGCTTATCATCCTCAGACAGATGGTCAGACTGAACGAGTGAATGCTGTTTTGGAAGATATGTTAAGAGCCTGTGTATTGTCTTCTAAGGGATCATGGGAGTCATGGTTACCGTTAGCTGAGTTTTCCTATAATAATAGTTATCAAGAAAGCATCAAGATGGCCCCATTCGAAGCTTTATATGGCAGAAAATGTAGAACACCATTGAATTGGGCCGAGCCTGGTGATAGAAGGTATTATGGCATTGACTTTGTAGAAGAAGCCGAGAAGAAAGTTCATATTATTCAGCAGAATATGAAAGCTGCCCAATCACGTCAGAAAAGCTATGCAGACAAAAGGAGACCCCTTGCATTTGAAGTTGGTGACTATGTTTATCTGAAAGTCACGCCAATGAAGAAGAAAAGGTTTGGAATCCGAAGAAAGCTTGCCGCAAGATTCATAGGACCATACCAGATCTTGGAACGAAGAGGTCCGGTAGCCTACAAGTTAGAGTTACCTGAGGCAATGAGTACCGTTTTCCCAGTTTTCCATGTATCACATCTCAAGAAATGTTTGCGTGTTCCGGAGGAAAGAATAGAACCTCGAGGTATCCAACTCAAATCAGATTTGGTGTATCGTGAGCAACCAGTCCGGGTGTTAGACACTAAGGAACGTGCTACTCGGAATAGTGTGGTGAAAACATACAAGATACAGTGGGATCATCATGATGAGGGAGATGCAACTTGGGAAACAGGAGAGTATCTACAAAAAGCTTATGAAGAATTTTATAACAAATGGTTCGTAACCCAAATCTCGGGACAAGATTTTTTGTAAGGGGGGAGGGCTGTAACACCCCGGTGTTATGCCTACATTTAGGCACTGCAAATCACGCATATCATGCATCATCAAGCATCCAAATCATACATGCTCAATCATGTGAATACCAATTGAAACATTGTTTTGAAACATCTGAAACATGCGTGAAACCTGAATGTTGCATACACCTGTTAAGAATTGTTTTGCCCCGAATTTTTCTTGCTAGGTTAGTAAAACATGTTTGGCTACTATTGTAAATCATCTAGCAATGTTTAGTTCAATTTTTGGAGCAATGTTTGTATTCAAATTAATTCAAAATTTGGCTTCAAAAATAAATTCCAAAAATTAGGGTTTTGAGCTAAACGTGGACTTTGGTCTTACAATTAAAAATCTAGAAAGAATTTGGCTATGGTCATAAAAGCAAAGTTGTAGAGAATTAAATTCTAAACAACTTTCATTTTTGGTACATTTTCAAAAGAGGTCATTTTCTTGCTCAAAATAATATTTGAAAGATGGCATTTAAAAATTCCTTGAAAATTTTATTTGGAAAAGGATTTTTCTCCTTCGCGGGCCGCCACCTCGCTTCTGGCCCGCTTGCCGAAGCCGGCCCAGCGCGCCAGCGAACCTGCCCGCGCGAGTCGGCTTACCTCGCGCGCCGGCCTGCTCACGTCATCCCGCGCGATGCTCGCCTCGGCCCAGCCCCGCGCTGTTCCCCTGCTGGCCGCTCGTCCACGCGCCGACCGCGGCAGAGAACTCCCGCCGCGTGGCGACCATGTGCCAGCGTCGCCCGCCGCGCGGCAGCCGCGGCCTGACCCCGCGCCCACGTGCCCGCCTTCACCTGCCGCAGCCAGTGCGCTCGCTCACTCCATCCCGCGCTGCCTTCTTTCTCCTCCAGAGCCGAGAGCCCCAAGCTCTGCACTCGCCGCGCCTGCAGCTCCGCCGGCGTTGAGCTCCCGCACCACCGCGCCATTCCCCGATTCCTCCTACCCGCAACTCCACCTCGCCCTCCTTCGAGTCACGCTCGCGCTTGCGCCGCCTTCCGAGCACAGGTTGAGCCTCCCCGCGCCTCGCCACCGACGGCCATGGCGCCATCGTGCTCGGCCGCCATGGAAGTCGTCTTCCTTCTCTTCTCCAGCCTCGCCTAGCTACCCTACCGCACTCGCCTTCTCCTCGCACATCCCGTGCACTCGCCAGCTCGCCCTGCCGTGGCCGGAGATGGCCGCCGGCCGCTGGCCGAGCCGCGCCGTCGCGTAGTCTCGGCGCTGGCATGTTCCCTTTTGCTTCGGCCGAGCTGGGCCAACGCGGCCGTGGGCCGAAGCCCCGGCCAGGCCGCTGCGCTCCCTGGCGCTCGGGCCACGCAGGCCGAAAACGGCCGTGGGCCAGCTGATTTCCAGCGGGCTGGCCCAGTATCGTTGAAATGAATTGTTTTCATTTATTCTTTATTATTTGAAATTTGAAATGGTTTGAAAAATGTTTGGGTACTCAAAATTGCTCCAAATTTGTTGAAACAAATTTTGCTAGGTTCCTTATCATCAGATCTACTTGGGAAAAATTGTGCATGTCATTTTTGAGATACTTTGCTGTAGAATTTTATTTAATCATGAATATTGCTGATAACTTGAAAAATATGTAGAAAAATCTATATTCTTCAGAAAAATATGATTCCAAGTTTGTTAATCTTCTTATGTCATGTACTTCCTAGGAAAAATATGTTTCATGCATGTGCTGTGGAAAACTTTGGAGGTGTAGTTCAAGTACCTTTAATGGCTGATTTTTGTTATTTTAGCTAGAGAGCAAATTTTGTATAAAACATGCATGTGACAATTTTTGTACAGATATTGTATGCTATGAAGAACCTAGGAAAAATACTAATTCTGTTGTTTGACACTTTTCACAGTTCAAAGTATTTTTATGTACAAAATCATGCCATAGCTTGTGATTTTTGTGTAGGCTAATTCACTCATTCAAACACCATGAAAATCTGATGGTAGTCTAATTAGAGTAGTACCATGCTACTGTAATTTTCTCAGATTTTTATAAGCACCAGAAATATAGATTGCTGTTGTAGCCCTAATTTAAAAAAAAAGAAATAAAATAATCATCTTTAATACAAGATTAGTTAATAATAATAGCTTTGGTGTATCTTTGAAGCATTTGATAAGGTGTGTTGACTTAAACATATTAGTAGTAGAAGAGAATGCAGTAGATGACATGTGCTTGTAGTATATTTTCTTGGATGATGTTGACTACCTTGCATTTAAACATATCCATTGCATTCATCTCCTTCGATGCACCGTTTGCATAAGCACTTACGCGCATTGCATCATACAGGATCGCAAACCGAGAACCCAGTCGTCATACCCGAGGAGCCCGAGGAGCAGTTCGAGGTGCAGCCACAGGAAGTGCCAGAAGCCGACGAGGAGGACGTTGAGGAACTTCCGGAGTGCCCCGATCACCGTCCGAGCTCCTTCGAGAGAGGCAAGCCCCGGAGCATTTTTCTCCTGGTTTGCAATTATTTAATTAAATGCTTTACTTTAATTGATGCATTACATTCAGGAGTTGTTTGCAACCGTTGCTGCATTATACCTTGTTTACCTTTGTTATACTATATCCTTGTTACCCTGGTATCCGCAGTCGAGTCAATGCTTAGCTGGCTTAGACCGGTAGAAGTCGGGTGATTTCCTGTCACCTGCGAACTATAGGTGGTTACCTAGATCTGCTTGGATGACTATGAAGTCATGGTATAACTAAGTGTTAAATGAAGTTGAGACCAGACGGAGACTTGCCGAGTTTTGGACTGTAGTGTTTCCATCTGTGTCGATTAAGGACCGACAGTTGTTGGGCCTCGAGTCATGTTGAACGCATGCCTTACATTTAGCTGGCCAGATAAAGTACCTTCCGACCGCAAAGCTGGGAGATTTTTCGGGCCGAGTAGATTGCCCGCAACGCACTGTGCCGGAGCAGGTGTGGTAGGACACGGGGGCCGGATGATAAGACCAAAGTGCAGTCGGTCGGCCCCCGGGTACATGTGGTTCCTGGCAAACTCGAGATTCCTGGAAAGTTGACTCGGTGATCAATATCTCACTTTAGCGGGTGAGTGAGGTTTGTGTAAGGAATAAATCACCAGCTGGTTAGGAATCGATTCGAATCGCCATCGCTCCTGGACAGTGAGCACTTGACTTGAGTGACTTCATCGTAGTAAATGTTTATGGAACACTTGGACAGTTATAATGAATATGACAGTATGGAAGTTGTTTAATGATCATTGGTTATCATTATCTGATTAATCACATGTTTACTTTAGTATAGGTGCCAATCTAGTCGACAGGTTAATAATAATTTAACTTGGCAATAATGTTTTGGAAAGGTTCTTGAAATGCTAAAATGCTTCTTTTTGCAAACGAGTCAGCTACCCTACTATAAAGCCATTCATAATCCTTGGTGTCACTTATTTTCGGTTATGTCGGGTAAGTCTAGCTGAGTACCTTCTCGTACTCAGGGTTTTATTCCCACTTGTTGCAGATGGGCAGATGTATTACGGCTACTGTATCAACTGCCTATATCCTATGATGGGTGATGCTTAGGACCATGGGCATGGTCATTCCTTACGTCTCATCTGATGCTTTTGTTGGAGATGATCATTCGCTGGCACTATATTTAAACTCTGCGTGAGTGTGTGTGTGGTTTGAACAAATGACTTCCGCTACTTTTATTCGAACTGGTTTGTAATAACTATGTTGAAACTCTGATGTATCTGAGATTGTGAACTTTTATGTAATATGTGATGGTGACCACTAAACTTATTACGATCTTGGCTGGAATGGAAGTTGGTTTGAAATCCTTCGTGATTTCACGGACTACCGGGTTATACGGGCTTAAGTTTGCTAAATCGTCTGCTTTGGCGGATGATTTTCTTACTTAATTTCGTATAATTGGTCGGTTCTGTTATAGATAGTGATAATGAGAAGGTGGCCGCAATTGTGATTGACTCTTCATAATCCTCACCGACACCACCGCCATCATCCTCTACACACCTATGCCTTATAGCCAAAGGTGAACGAAAGGTATCAAATGATGATGATAGTAGTGGTGATGATCATGCTAATAATGATGATAGTGATAGTGATAGTGATGATGATGAATTTGAATCACATTCATACGATGATCTTGTTAAATTGCTAAATCAATATACTAAGATCATTAGAAAGACTAGAGCTAAGAATGACAAGCTAGAAGCTAAGAATGATTCTCTTTTAGCTAAATGTGATATACCGGAAAAGGCTAGTGTTGAGCTTAGAGAAGCAAATGATGCTATAACATCCAAACTCAAGGAGCTCAAATCTTCTAAGAAAGAGCTTAAAGAAAAACATGATAAACTTGAGAGGATACATAATGAGCTCATCACTAGCCATAATATGCTAAAAGATGAATATACAACTCTCAAGATCAATCATGATAATCTTATCATTGCTCAAGAATTTTTATCCAATGAGCCACATGATGCTACTAACGATGTTGTTAAGATTGATATAGCTACATCATGTGATGATTTAATTGTTGAGAGCATTGAGCAAGGATCTAGCGGCAAAGGCAAGCAAGTGGTTGAAACCGACAACTATGATATGTATGTCAAGCTCAAGCATGATAATGAAAAGCTAAAGAAAGATCTTGAAGAGCTCAAAACCACCAACACTATAGTTCTAGAAACTCTTGATCATGATGGTGACTTGATTCTTGAGAATGAGAAGCTCAAAGAAGAGAACAAGAAACTCAAGGAAGAGAAAAATAATGATCCACTCAAAGAAGAGAACGAGAAGCTAAAGTTTGAGAAAGAGCATCTCAAGATTGGCTTGAGCAAGTTCACAAGAGGCAAACATCTTCAAAGTGAGCTACTAATGAACACCATCATGAAGATGGATAGAAGTGGCATTGGGTACATGGCAAATAAAGAGAAGAAGGCTCAAGCTCAACAACAACAAAAGCTAAAGCCAAAGAAGTGTTTTGAGTGTGGACAAGAAGGCCACTTTGCCCATGAGTGTCAAACTCCACCACCACAACCCTTGCCCAAGCATGCTAGACCCTTTGCTTTCAATGCTCATTACATGCTTAGAAAGGACTCTAGTGGAAAAATGAAAGTTATGTTCTTAGGACCTCCCAACAAGAATAGGTCTAAGAAAATTTGGGTAGCAAAGTCACTTGTTGAGAAAGTCAAGGACCATCAACAAGTTTGGGATCCTAAATCTTGATCTCTTGTGTGTAGGTGAACTACAAGACGGTGGAAGTCATTGGGTAATTGATAGTGGTTGCATACAACATATGATCGGTGATCCTCGTATGTTCACCTCACTAGATGAAGAAGTAGATGGACAAGAAAGAATCACATTTGGAGATAATTCAAAGGGCAAGGTTAACGGATTGGGCAAAGTGGCAATATCAAATGATCATTCAATCTCAAATGTGCTATATGCTGCTTCATTGAGCTTCAACTTGCTATCTGTTGGACAATTGTGTGATCTTGGCTTTCAATGCCTATTTACCGAGAAGGAAGTGGTTGTATCCAAGAAAGATGATGATCAAGTAATATTCAAGGGATTTAGATACAACAACCTATATCTAGTGGACTTCACCTCCGAAGATGCTAATTTTAAGACTTGCCTATTCACCAAAACAACACTTGGGTGGCTAGGGCATAGAAGACTTGCTCATGTTGAGATGAGCTCACTCAAGAAGCTAATGAAGAATGATTTGGTGAGAGAAGGATGTGAAGTTTGAGAAGGACAAGCTTTGTAGTGCATGTCAAGCTGGCAAACAAGTTGCAAACACTCATCCTACAAAAGCTTTTATGTCAACCACAAGAGTGCTAGAGCTCCTTCATATGGACTTATTTGGACCAACAACATACAAGAGTTTGGGAGGAAATCTTTATTGTCTTGTGATTGTTGATGACTATTCAAGATATACATGGGTGTTCTTCCTTCATGACAAATCCGAAGTTGTATCATGCTTCAAGAAGTTTGCCAAGAGAGCACAAAATGAGTTTCAAGTGAAGCTCAAGAAGATTAGAAGTGACAATAGTAAAGAATTTAACAACACAAGCATTGAAGCATATTGTGATGAAGTTGGGATCAAGCATGAGGTCTCCGCAACATATACTCCTCAACAAAATAGTGTAGTTGAGAGAAAGAACCGGACATTGATCACACTAACAAGAACAATGCTTGATGAGTACAACACTCCCGAAGCTCTATGGGCGGAAGCCATCAACACCGCATGCTATGCATCCAACCACCTATTCCTTCAAAAGTTTCTTGGCAAGACACCTTATGAGTTGCTCAATGGAAAGAAGCCGGACGTCTCCTTCTTTAGGGTGTTTGGTTGCAAATGCTACATCTACAAGAAGCAGCAATACCTAGGGAAGTTTCAAAGATGTTGTGATATTAGTTTTCTTGTTGGTTATTCATCAAAGTCCAAAGCATATAGAGTATTTAATCATGCCACCGGCTTGGTTGAAGAAACATATGATATGGAATTTGATGAATCTAATGGCTCCCAAGGAGCACATGAGAATCTTGATAATGTAGGTGATGAACCATTTAGGGACGTTATGAAGAACATTCCAGTTGGAGACATCAAGCCTAATAATGATGAAGATGATGTACAAGTGATCAATCCACCTTCTTCATCAAATATGCCACAAGATGGTGAAAAAGATGGGAGAGTAGAAAATGAAGATACTCATGTCTCCCATGAGCAAATGGTGACACAAGCACAAGATGTTGATGCTCCACAACCTCTCCCTCAAGTGGTTGATAGAAGAAATTCACCTCTACTATAAGCTCATCCACAAGATCATAGAGAGTCCATCAAAGGGAGTATTGACTCGCTCTCAAAAGCTTGCTTTGTTTATTGAACATCATTCTTTTGTCTCTTGCTTTGAGCCTACTAAGGTAGAAGAAGCTCTTCAAGATCCGGATTGGATAAATACCATGCATGAAGAGTTGAACAACTTCACCCGCAATGAAGTTTGAACTCTTGAAGAGCGACCAAAAGGTGCAAGAGTCATTGGAACAAAGTGGGTGTTCCGCAACAAGCAAGATGATCAAGGTGTTGTTGTGAGGAATAAGGCTAGACTAGTTGTAAAGGGGTTCTCTCAAGTTGAAGGTTTGGATTTTGGAGAGACCTTTGCACCGGTTGCAAGACTAGAAGACATTCGTATCCTCCTTGCATATGCATCACATCATGAAATGAAACTATATCAAATGGATGTGAAAAGTCCATTTTTAAATGGCTTTATTAATGAACTAGTCTATGTTGATCAACCTCCCGAGTTTGAAGACCCTAGATATCCTAATCATGTTTATAGGTTGTCCAAGGCATTATATGGGCTTAAGCAAGCCCCAAGAGCTTGGTATGAGCGTCTTAGGGATTTCCTCATTGAGAAGGGCTTCACCATTGGGAAGGTCGACACCACACTATTCACCAAGAAGCTTGATGGATATACCTTCATTTGTCAAGTGTATGTTGATGATATCATCTTTGGATCATCAAATGAAGATTCTTGCAAAGAGTTTGGTGAATTGATATCAAAGGAGTTTGAGATGTCAATGATTGGAGAGCTTACATTCTTTCTTAGTTTTTAAGTCAAGCAAATGAGAGAAGGAATTTTCATCTCTCAAGAGAAATATACTAATGATCTTCTCAAGAGATTCAAAATGGATGAATGTAAGCCAATCAAGACACCAATGCCAACTAATGGACATCTTGACCTAGATGAGGGAGGTAACACGGTTGATCAAACTCTCTACCGCTTTATGATTGGTAGCTTGTTATATTTAACCGCATCTAGGCCTGACATCTTGTTGAGTGTGTGTATGTGTGCTAGATTTCAAGCTAATCCTAAGGAAACTCGTTTGATTGCCATTAAAAGAATACTTAGGTATCTTAAGCACACACCAAGCATTGGCCTTTGGTATCCCAAAGGAGCTATATTTGAATTAGTTGGCTATTCCGATTCGGATTATGCCGGTTGCAAAGTTGATAGAAAAAGCACATCCGGAGGGTGCCATTTGCTTGGTAGATCACTTGTGTCTTGGTCCTCCAAGAAACAAAATAGTGTGGCTTTGTCCACCGCCGAAGTGGAATACATTGCCGTGGGTGCTTGTTGTGCACAAATACTTTACATGAAGCAAACTTTGCTAGACTATGGTGTAGTTCTAGAAAAAGTACCTCTTTTGTGTGACAATGAGAGTGCGGTAAAACTTGCTAATAATTTGGTTCAACACTCTTGCACCAAGCACATAGATATCCACCATCACTTTCTTAGAGATCATGTTGCTAAGAATGATATTTCATTAGAAGATGTAAGGACCGAGGATCAATTGGCGGATATCTTTACTAAACCACTAGATGAGGCGACTTTTTGTCGATTGTGGAATGAGCTCAATATGCTTGACTTTAGCAACTTCACTAGAAAATGAGCTTGTGTTGTCCCTTGCATTGCATTGTAATATACGACATGTTTAATCTTTGGTAATGCATATAGGGCTTGTCTAACATGGTTAAGATAACCGCCATAAAGCGTGTGAAGAAGCTTAACCTTGGATCAAACTTGACAAGCAACTAGAATTACTTTCAAGTATTGCATTGCATATGCATGAATGTTGTTTTGTCATTTCTCTTCAATCACACCCTTTTATTGCCTATTTTCTTAAAAAGAATTATAGCCTAAGGCAAAATATTTAAAAAAAATTGAGGGTTTGAGAGAGGTCACTCACATCAGTCCCAATTGGTGTTTATTTGGATCTTATTGAAGTTGGGACTTGATTGGGAATAGGCAGCACGAAGGAACTTTGAAGATTTGTTGGAAAAGAGTGACCGAACGCTGCACTGGACTCTGATGTCCACCGTCTGGTCAGTTCACAGGAGGTGAACCGATGCTACGATGGAGTGACCGAACTCTGCTGTTCCGTGTCCAGTCAGATGGTGTTCCTACGTCCGGTCGATCGAAGACAGGATCGACCGAACTCTGGGTGCGTCCAGTCAATGGTGATCGGACGTGTTTGGTCTCGACTCCAGGGGATTTGGACCTCTCTAGAGTTGACCGGACTCTAGGTGGCAGCGTCCGGTCGTTGCCACCGGAGCGTCCGGTTAGTTAATGTCGTGTGGTTTCCAAACTCTATTCCTTTCCTTATCTCTTTCGTCACGGGGGCCATCATACAATCCTATATTTGCTGCCGCCTATACTCATCTTGCCCACGCCGACATCACTGAGCAAAGCCCTAGTGAAAGGACCTAGGATGCCACCTAGAGGGGGGTGAATAGGCGTTTCTGAAAAATAACACCTTTAAATGTGGAAATGATTAGTAAAGAGAGTTTCCAAAATGAAAACTCCAAATTAAGTGTAGTACCACCCCTCACAAGTTTGCCATAGAGTAAACAAGGTATACAAAAAATATATTTAGAAGTTACAACCCTGCAATACAAAGTTAGAACAGAGAATGAATATATTCAGCACAAGCATGAAATACCAGACGTGTCCGGTAGGTATACCGGACTTGTCCGGTATGCACGTGTTCTGTAGAACAGCCTATCACAGTGATCAATATCGGACGTGTCCGGTATTTATACACGGATTCAGTGGAACAGCCCTAAACTTGCTTCTTTCAATTTCTAACTTCAAATCAAATTGCAGGTACCTACTAGATATGACAATATACACAAATAACCTGTACAAGAGCAAGAGCAACACAAATATCGAATGAAATGTGAATTGAGACACGATATTTGTTTTACCGAAGTTCGGACTCATTTGAGTCCTACTCTCCGTTGAGGGGGCTGTGGGTGACCTAGCAAAGGTCAGCCCTAGAGGGTACCATGAAGGTCACTCTAGCTAGAGTCTTTTCCAACTCCTTTTCCTCCTTCCACTAGTTGATTCTAAGGCGGCGGAATCGACCGTTACAAACTTTTTGAGGCACACCACAATCTCTCTGGTGCCCTCCGATGACACCTAACCGTCTAGGACCAAAGAGTCCAAGAGTAACAAATGCGAATCACGAAATAGACAGTATGCACAAGTGCTCAAGTGGTGGCTTGCTCTCTTTTTCAAATTCTCTCTTAACCCACAAATGGATTTTGCTATTTGGATCACAAACTCACAAAGAGAGGGTTTGGGAGAGTTGGCAAGGCTAAAAAACGTGTATGTGTATCAGCAGAATCAATAGCATCAGCAGCCTCCAAAGGTGGAGGCTTGCCGGACACGTCCGGTATGACTTACACTATGCCAATGGTAACTAAGTTACAGTGATGTTGTGAGGCGTCGGAACTCCCGATGAATGCTGGAACTCCCGACTCACGTCGGAACTCCCAACCCTTAGCATATTTGAAAACCATGTAACTAAGTTAAGGTATGTGAGGTGTCGGAACTCCTGACTCATGCCAGAACTTCCGACCGTCGGAACTTCCGACCGTCGGAACTCCCGACTTACGTTGGAACTCCTGACTCTCAAGGCATTTGAAAACTAGCTGTTGGCCTCTGGTCGTCCATACCAAAAATACCGAACACGTCCAGTATGAATACCAAACACGTCCGGTATGACCACCACAGTGAACTCTCCAAGTTAGTTAAAGCGCGAGACATCGGAACTCACGACCATTGCCAGAACTCCTGACTTATGTTGGAACTCCCAATGAACCAACCCGAGAACAACAATTTTACCATTGCTGGGAAAATACCGGACACGTTCGGTATGAATACCGGACACGTCCGGTATTGCCAGGCCAGCAAGAAATCAGTTAGCTCTTTTGTCTCCCAAATACTCAAAACTCACATGGGTTGGCTTAAGCACTTATGAAACATTATCTATCAACATGATGCATCCGTCTTAATAGTACGACATACCTATTAAACTCAAGATTAAAGGAAAAATGAATTTATACCGCTTGAGTTGACCTCTTTTGAATTAATGCCGTCTCTTTTAATCTTCATCAAGTAAGGGTGCCAACATGTTGATATTGATCTTGTCACTTGAGCATAGCCATCTTGAGCACATGACTTGATTCCATTCATCAAATATGAATAACTCCAAATGCATCAAGTCATTTTAAACACTTTGTCCAATATAGATTTGATCCTCCACATCAATATGACCATCGTAGCTTGATTAGTACCTCAACTAAATACAAGTACTCCCTTCTTCACCCTAGCTAGGTTCTTCGGCCGCCAAGCCATCGCTTGCCCTTCACCCTTGCTTAGTACCTCAAAGCCTTTCCTTGCTATCTTCACCATCTCAAGCCATCAAGTCACATCTTGTGTTGAATCAACCATTCATTTGTATTGTTATCTTTTTCATTTCAATTTAGCAAGCTTCAAATATGAGACCATTCCATATGCAAACCCTTATGTCTCATTAATTAATTCTTACGAGCTTGCTTTCACATAATACATGGAAATACGACAATAAATAAGCCTTTGCATGAATTCCATTTGCATTGTTGTCTTGTGCTTGAACTAGATTGTTTTATACACCAACGCATCATTTTGGCTTTCATTAAGTATCTGTGAGATAACCTATTACCTGTCCACACTTAGCAAACAGGTTAGACCTTTAATCACGTTGTCATTCAACCATCCAAAACCCACTAAAGGGCTAGATGCACTTTCAATCTCCCCCTTTTTGGTGATTGATGACAACTTGATTAAAGCTTACAAAAGAATATAAACATTTAAACTTTTGGGTTCAATGATTTATGAGAGGCTCCCCATTAATATGTGCTTGTGATTAGAATTCATGAAATGACCTCAAATGTCAATTGCAAATATTAAAACACGTAGGAGACTTCCCCTAAATCATTGCATCCGTGGGGTGCATGTGTGTGTGACAAAGTAAAACCGTGATGCATATGACAAGATATATCACACAAAAATAAATATAAAGGCATCACGTGAAATATTTTCATTCTAGCATGCATGGTCCTTATGAAAATAAATACAACACATGTATGTCAACCATAGCACTCATTACATATTTTTCCAAGTCCACAAGCCACTAATATATAAATAAAGATCATGGCTCAAGAGATACATAGATAAAGCATAAATGAGTCTCATCTCTCATAGGATACAATCTATCTCAAATCCAAGATACATCAATGAAACTCAAAAACCAAAAATAAAAACTACAGCCTACATTACATATCTTCAGGTACAAAGATAAGCAAATGAAACAAATATCCTGAAGCTTTAATCAGTCTCTCTCCCCCTTTGTCATCTATCACCACAAAGGTCCAACAATAACAAACTAAGGACAAAGGGGCTGCAAGCTATCTCTGAACTCTGTGATCACTCATCATCATCTTCATCTCTACCAACATCCACATCATCTGAGCATGTAGCACCGGCTAGATGAGAACCACCCGCATCAGACGGGTCATAGAAACTACCCATGAGGTCACTCCACTAGTCTAAAGCAAACTCGTTTGCAGCACTGGGACATGGCTGAGAGAGAGTAGGCACACGAGCCTATAGTGGTAAAGTGTCAGGGTGCTTTGGTGCCTGCTGCTACTGTCACTGAAGGAAATCAGCAAACTCTACGTCATACCTACCCTGCTGCTGCTCCTTAGTCTCAGGCTCACTAGCTGCCTCATCTGATAGTGGAGACCTAGGAGGATCAAGCTCAAGTCTAGAAGCAATCTGCTTCAAAGTCCGAGTATCCTTCCTCCTAGCCTCCCTCTCCTTCTGCTAATAGGTCCGTATGTCCTTGCACATCCCAAAGATAGCACTAAACATCTTGCGAATAGGAGAAGGAGGACTGCGGCGATGTGGAGAAGAATGTGAAGGAGCATGTGGTAGAGGAGAAGCTCATCCTGCTGCTGCACCACCTGCAGGTGCATCTGCCTCTGGTGCTACTGCTCCTCTAGTCCTGCTAGAGGTACCCCAACCTCAGGCAAGTCTGCAACAATCTTCAGGGCCTTATGTACCTTGTCATACTCAAAGGTATGCCCTGTGACCTGCTCAATCATGTGCATGATGTAGGGAGCAAAACCATAGCCCTTGAGGGGCCTCTCGCCGACACTCCTGATCTCGCACCAAATGAAGTCAAATACACTGAAGGGTTGTGCGTCAGGTGCCATCCTATGGAGCAGGTTCCTAGAGTAATCTGCAATGTTTCCCTTATCTCCACCCATGCAATCAATGGTCTTCTTGAACATCCTATCTAGGTATCTGTAAGTAGGGTGAAGGCCTAGAACCTTCCCCACTGCTCCTCTCTCACTCCCTGGTGGGTACATGTAGGCAAGCTGCTCCGAAGGCAATACCTGCTCTGTGTGGAACCCATCTTTCTGAAGATCATCATCTGAGAAGCCAAGTAGTGCTGCAAAAGCATCATAATCAACATTGTACCACTAGCCCTCAAGCATCTAGTGCATACGCCTCTCATCCTCCTCAACATACAGGGTGGTGTAGAACTGAGCTACCACCTCTGTGTTCTAGTCATGCTGGAACTCCATAATCTCATAAACCCCTGTATGCTCACAAATGGCAATAGCATGATCAATGGAGGCCTTCTGCAAATCTCTAACGTACTGCCAGTCAGTCCACTGAGACCTAGCAATCACTGGGTTCCTAGCAATGATCACACTGGTGTAGAAGTCCTTTTGAAAGGCTGTCTAAAATCGATGGTCAAACTGAATCCTTAACAAGCCCCTTTAATCAATTCTTCTTTCATTTCTGGCCCTTCTGGTCATGCCTTTCCCCTGATAGTCAACTCTGGCAACATAAGAGGGTACACTAGGTGGATGTGGATCAAGTAAACCATAGTGCATACCCTGACCTAGCCAGTGCTGAGCTAGAGGTACTGTCTGCTCCTCAATCTCTTGCTCATCATCTGAGTTGCCACCATCTGAATCTCTATCAGTGCTTTTCCTCTTTCCGGTACTGGGCTCCACTCTATACTCTTCTGTATCTGTGTCAGAGGAAGAACTGTTGTCTCCCTATTTGTACTATGGTGCACCCCTAGTAGCTCTAAAGAGTCCCCTGCTGCTGCCCTGCTGCTGCTGACTAAATCTGGGATGCATTTCCTATCTTGCCTTTTTGTGTTTCTCCAAAGATGGATCATGCCTATGCTTGAACCTAGGCTCCTGTCTTCCGCTCATGGCTGCTGTCATGTATCCAAAGATATGCAAGGAATTTTAGATACATGCCCAAACGATAGCTTATTTTAGTTGATATATAGAAATAAGAATAATTGTCCTATGCTTTGTAATCACCTCAACCAAACTAGGTCAAAAGGTTCATAAAACACAATAGACAATTAAACTTAGTCCTAAGAATCAACCACTAAGAAGATTGAAATAAAGGAGCAAAATCTGCTCTGCTGTCCCATACCGGATGCATACCGGACACGTCCAATATGAGCGGACAGCAACCCTAACTGGGGTCCTTGGCTCAATCTTCAACCAATCCAATCCAAACTCTAGGCATTGCTTCTAGATAGGTAATGTAGCATCTCTATCGAAGGAATTCCAAAATCATGCCCTAACCGCTTAGATCGGATGAGGTCTAGGATTAGGGTACCTTGTGAGAGTGAATGAAGATACGATTGGAAATCCAAGTCCCGGAGTCTTCGATCTTGATGCAAATCTCCTCTGATCCAATCTCCCTCTCTTCCTTTTCATGGTGGAATCACTCAATCGCCAATATGGTGGAACAGAGGTGGCGGCATCAGCTTGGAGGAGAAAAAAGAGAGAGAGAGAGAGGATCAGGGCCGAAGGGGTACCGACCGTTATTATAGCCCCGCTCATACCGGACACGTCCGGTAGGCATATCGGACACGTCCGGTATTTGCAGGCTGGCTGATCTTTTTCCAAATTTCATTTACTTAATTCCAATCCCCTCCTCTATCATTTCTTGATCCAAAAACATGTATGTCCTTGATCCAAATAAGGTGTAAATACTTTTCTTATCCAAATGCCATGAGTATCACTTCTCTTTTCCTAATATTTGGCATATATAGATTTTGATTACTTGAGAGAGATATTGTGAGACATAGTAGATTGTGGACTTAAGAAAGCCATGTCATGTATAATTAGCCAGTCAAACAATCAAGGGGAGCTATAATTATCACATGACAAGGCTAGGTCACAAAGACCAAGATTCAAATAGTTTTTCAAATTCACACCACCTACACATGCTAGTTATGGGTTTTGAAAAACATTTCTCCTATGTCACACAAATGCACATTCTAACATATAAAGGGCCTTAGATGCACTTACAATGCATGTATGTAAAGACATACCTTTGCCTTGAGCCCACAAGAATACCACTAAGAAGATACATAGCATGATAATCTTTATGTTGACCTTAATTGCCAAATAATCATGCTAGATACATTTTCATTCAAAGGACTACAAATAATGCTAGATAAATGTGTTAGTCCACAAGAGTGTAAAATAGAAACTGAGCTCCCCCTAAATAAGTGCTTTAAGTAATTTGAATGACCTTCAACTAGCACTTTATTCTATTAAGAATATGGGAGACAATTTTCTATTTTGAACCATAAATAAATAATTTGCCATATTTAAATTTGAGTTCAAGAGATGTTCACAATCCACTTAGATTAGGTAAACCACAAGCTTCTGAGTAAATTGAGGATATATGAAAATATATGGATCAAAGATTCAGTTGTAATCCTATTAGTGTTCTGGTTCTTGCAATACCGGACACGTCCGGTAGGTATATCGGACACGTCTGGAATACGTAGAATAGAAACACTTTCTTTCAGTCCCTGGCCATACTGGACACGTCCGATGGTAATACCGGACACGTCCGATAGGTGCAGGACAGAAATAATTAATTCACTGCTTGTGATTATTCGTTTAGCTCTATTATTTATTGTATACCTGCAACTCAACAAATGAATTGCTCTACTAGAGAGCTATTAAAAGCATCATATGGCAAACATGATCATTATTAAGTAAAACTAATTAGCCACGTTCAATTTTTCACAAATATGCCTATTTGTGAGTTATTGCGCACAAAACAAATAAAGTGGCTATCCTATAAGGTTTAGGTACTTGTTACCAATGGTGAAGATGAAGTAAATGATATATTCATTAAATTATCTTTGGGTCAACCATATAAGAGATTATGATAAGAATTGGTTGATAGATTGAGTGAATATTATCAAATTGCTTGCTCAACCATCCCGAAGCCTTCATCTCATCACCAAGTACCTACATTATTAACCTAAGTACACTTTGGTACCCAACTCTTGTTGGGTCCGTTTGAGTTAGTCAACAAGTGCTTAGGCACCCAAATGGCTTTAGCACTAGTTTGTGGTGAACACATCACCTTACTAGTGCTAACTCCATTTGTGGTCTTCCTAAGCTTATCATTATAAACAAATGTGTTCGGCTTAGGAGCGTTACCATTTGAGCATTCATAGCTTAGATGCCCCTTTCTTCTACAAGCATAGCATATGCGGCCTTTGTTTGCTCTATGCTTGTTTTGCTTGTATGAACATCTATCAACCTTATGGCCCATCTCATTGCATCTATAGCATCTTCTTGTTGCAACTTGGGCTTCCTTTCTTGCCTCTTTGTACATTGGGCATTTCTTGGTAGGATGCCCCAATTTCTTGCTCATGAGACAAGCGCTTTGTCCATCACTCTTCATTTGCTTGGCCTCCTTGGTAGAAGCCTTTTGATTGGCGGCTTCAACCTTGTCGGCCCAACTCTTATGTGGACACATTGCCCACTCATGTCCATATAATCCACAATCATAGCATAACCTTTTTTTCATGTTTCTTGCTCTTGGTTGTGTTGGCCTTACTTGAAATGTGATTCTTTTGTTGGGCTTTGGAGGAAGCAAGGTTTGAACCCTTCTCAAGCTTCTTCACCATGTTATCATGGTTATCTTGAGAAGGTTGTGCTTTCTCCTTACCCTTCAACTGAATCACATCTTTCTTTAATCTTTTCACCTCTTCTTTGAGCTCTATGTTTTCTATGAGATTTAGCTCAATCAAAGATTGGCTTGCTTCAGGAGCACACTCATTAGTACAAGAAATATTTAATTGAGATGGTGTACTAGTGAGTGAATGTGTAAGAGGTTGAGAAAATTTTACTGATGTCATCACAACCTCATAAGCTACCTCAAGCATGATGCTTGATTCTACTACTTCCTCATGAGAGCACTTTAGATGAACATAGTTTGCTTGTAGCACATTATACTTGCTTGATAGTTCATCTAGCCTTGCCTTGATCTCAAAGTTTTCCTTCTCTAGTTGAGAAACACTATAAGAGGAGTTAGTAACTAAAGCATGCTCAATTGACAAATTTTCATACCTTTCACTTAGAGCCTTTAGTTGTTCCATCTTGGAGATGAGAAACAATTCTTGCTTTTGAAGTGATTTCTCTTGCTTCTTAATCTCTTCTTCAAGCTCATCATTCTTTTCAACTGTCTTCATGATGATGAACTTGTCTTTGCGGTTGAGATGATCAAGGTTGTAGTTGTCTTCAACTTCAACATCACTCTCATCTTGATCATCTACTTGTGCTTTCTCCTTTTCTTGATCTTTCTTGTTACTCTTTTTCTTGCTTTTCTTGGCCATGAGACACAAGTGATTAGTATCATAAGATACTGAGGTTGACTCATCACTTGGTCGCCACCGGGCTTGAGCATCATTGCAAATAGCTGCTTGATGGTCTGTTGCCTCGGCCATACTAGACACGTCCGGTATGCATACCAGACACGTCCGGTATGTGCAGGCAGACAGCAAGTCATGCGCTGCTTGCACTTCTTGCTCCAGCTCGGCGCTCTTGAGATTTTGTGAGGCTTCTTTGCTGCATGAAGACACAATGGACATACTTTCTATTGACACGATCTCAAGTGCATCATCACATTTGGATTTTCCATATAAATCAAAAAGTCTAGTCCAAATAAGATGAGCACTCTCCGAAGGTGGTTGTCCATTGAAGATTGCCTCATCTTGAACCTCTACACTCAATGTACTCAACATGACATTAATAGCTTGAGCATTGAGTTGCACGTATATCTCTTCCTCTTTCGATAAATTTTTGTAGTTGCTCCAATCAACTATAGGAAGAGGTATGCTTGCATCCACAATATGCTCAACAAGAGGACTAATATCCCTAAAAGCATTGAGTACATGGATTGACCAAGGTAGAAAGTTTGAACCATCATTTTGGAGAAGCACCAGCTCTAACTCGATAGGCGTCGACATCCTTTTCTCACGGTGGTGAAGCTTTAGGTGAGAACCTCGCTCTAATACCAATTGAAAGAACCTAGGATGCCGCCTAGAGGGGGGGGTGAATAGGCATTTCTAAAAAATAACACCTTTAAATGCGGAAATGATTAGTAAAGAGAGTTTCCAAAATGAGAACTCCAAATTAAGTGTAGTACCACCCCTCACAAGTTTGCCACAGAGTAAACAAGGTATAAAAAATATATTTAGAAGTTACAACCCTACAATACAAAGTTAGAACAGAGAATGAATATATTCAGCACATGCATGAAATACCGGACGTGTCCGATAGGTATACCGGACTTGTCCGGTATGCACATGTTCTGCAGAATAGCCTATCACAGTGATCAATATCGGACGTGTCCGGTATTTATACCGGACATGTACGGTATACACGGATTCCGTGGAACAGCCCTAAACTTGCTTTTTTCGATTTCTAACTTGAAATCAAATTGTAGGTACCTACTAGATATGACAATATACACAAATAACATGTACAAGAGCAAGGGCAACACAAATATCGAATGAAATACGAATTGAGACACGATATTTGTTTTACCGAAGTTTGGACTCGTTTGAGTCCTACTCTCCATTGAGGGGGCTGCGGGTGACCCAACGAAGGTCAGCCCTAGAGGGTACCATGAAGGTCACTCTAGCTGGAGTCTTTTCCAACTCCTTTTCCTCCTTCCACTAGTTGATTCCGAGGCAGCGGAATCGACCGTTACAAACTTTCTAAGGCACACCACAATCTCTCGGGTGCTCTCTGGTGACGCCTAACCGTCTAGGACCGAAGAGTCCAAGAGTAACAAATGTGAATCACGAAATAGACAATATGCACAAGTGCTCAAGTGGTGGCTTGCTCTCGTTTTCAGATTCTCTCTTAACCCACTAATGGATTTTGCTATTTGGATCACACACTCACAAAGAGAGGGTTTAAGAGAGTTGGCAAGGCTCAAAAACGTGTATGTGTATCAGCAGAATCAGCAGCCTCTAAAGGTGGAGGCTTGGGGATATTTATAACCCCCTTGGAAAAACTAGCCATTTTATAGCCGTTGCCATACCAGACACGTCCGGTATGACTTACACTGCGCCAATGGTAACTAAGTTACAATGATGTTGTGAGGCGTCGGAACTCCCGATGAATGCCGGAACTCTCGACCGTCGAAACTCCCGACCCTCAGCATTTTTGAAAACCATGTAACTGAGTTAAGGTATGTGAGGTGTTGGAACTCCTGACTCACGCCGGAACTTCCGACCGTCGGAACTCCTGACTTACGTCGGAACTCCCGACTCTCAAGGCATTTGAAAACTAGCCGTTGGCCTCTAGTCGTTCAAACCGGACACGTCCGGTATGACCACCACAGTGAACTCTCCAAGTTAGTTAAAGCACGAGACGTCGGAACTCATGACTATTGCCGAAACTCCCGACCGTTGGAACTCCCGACTTATGTCGGAGCTCCCGACGAACCAACCCGAGAACAACAATTTTACCATTGCTGGGCAAATACCGGCGTCCGGTATTGCTAGGCCAGCAAGAAATCAGTTAGCTCTTTTGTCTCTCAAATACTCAAATCTCACATGGGTTGGCTTAAGCACTTATGAAACATTATCTATCAACATGATGCATCCCTCTTAATAGTACGACATACCTATTAAACTCAAGATTAAAGGAAAAATGAATTTATACCGCTTGAGTTGACCTCTTTTGAATTAATGATGTCTCTTTCAATCTTCATCAAGTAAGGGTGCCAACATGTTGATACTGATCTTATCACTTGAGCATAGCCATCTTGAGCACATGACTTGATTCCATTCATCAAATATGAATAACTCCAAATGCATCAAGTCATTTTAAACACTTTGTCCAATATAGATTTGATCCTCCACATCAATATGACCATCGTAGCTTGATTAGTACCTCAACTAAATGCAAGTACTCCCTTCTTCACCCTAGCTAGGTTCTTCGGCCGCCAAGACGTCGCTTGCCCTTCACCCTTGCTTAGTACCTCGAAGCCTTTCCTTGCTATCTTCACCATCTCAAGCCATCAAGTCACATCTTGTGTTGAATCAACCATTCATTTGTATTGTTACCTTTTTCATTTCAATTTAGCAAGCTTCAAATATGAGACCATTCCATATGCAAACCCTTATGTCTCATTAATTAATTCTTACAAGCTTGCTTTCACGTAATACATGGAAATCCCACAATAAATAAGCCTTTACATGAATTCCATTTGCATTGTTGTCTTGTGCTTGAACTAGATTGTTTTATACACCAACGCATCATTTTGGCTTTCATTAAGTATCTATGAGATAACCTATTACCTGTCCACACTTAGCAAATAGGTTAGACCTTTAATCATGTTATCATTCAACCATCCAAAACCCACTAAAGGGCTAGATGCACTTTCACCTAGCCACGCATCTCGCCGACACATCCCGAGCCGCCCTGCTCCAGCGCCCATGTGCCACCGCTCACCGCTGCATCCCGCGCCGCACCGTGCCTCCACAGCTCATCGTGCCACCTCCTGCTCCCACGTAGAAGCAGCGCCACCGCGCCAGCCACCTCTATGCCATGCTGCAGCTGTGCCTCACCTCACCAGCATGCGCCTGTGCCCTAGCGCCATTGCCTCGCCGTGCCATCACTGTGCCGCCACCAGCTGCATCTCTTCGCCTAATCCTCACCGCACTTTGTCGGAACCCTAACCCTAGCTGCATAGTGACGACCCAGTGCTTCTCCATGATCCGTTCCTTGTTCTTTGGTTCGCCGGTTCATCAGGAAGCAAGCCCTCGTCTCTAAATTCATACCTATTGCTTGCTTCTTTGGGTTTTGTATCTCTAGATGTATATTGAAATTCTTCATATATCCAATCTATTCTATCTTGCAGCAAGTCGGTGTTTC
>NW_027097038.1:19435-60000 GCF_019320115.1 Miscanthus floridulus | reverse complement strand
GGAGTCCTTCCCTTATATAGTTACGTCGCGTTTGGTAACGCTCCACGACTCCAGTAACGAAATGCTCTCCTATTGAACCGTTGCGCAAGTAAAGCTCTAGAAAATAAACGCACTAAGAGAAGCAAGAATAGGGAGCAGGAGCCAAAAAGCGAAGCTTTGTTTAGCTCCCTCTCACTCCAGTGGGCTCAGCGTGCGGATTATAGCTAAGCACGTAGTCCTTCCCTTATATACATATGCCGCGCTTGGTAATGCTCCACGAGCACTGCTCCATGACTCCGGTAACGAAATGCTCTCCCGTTGAACCGTCACGCAAGTAAAGCTTCAGAAAATAAACGCACTAAGAGAAGCATGAATAGGGAGCATGAGCCAAAAAGGGAAGCTTTGCTTAGCTCCCTCTCACTCTCATAGGCTCAGCGTGCGCATTAGCTAAGCACAGAGTGGGGCACATCAGCGCATCGTAGGACAAAGAATATAGCCTTCCATGACGTTACATTCACGGCCCATTAACGACGCACACACGACAAAAATGCATTCACGGCCCATTATTCCCCGTAGCTAAAGGTGTTGTGCGACAAAATTGATATTCTCATCTTAATTATATCCTTCAGGCCTTCATCCTTTGTTTTGTAGCATTTAGCTACTTCGAAATGTTCCCTAGCAAAACTTTGGACGTGCCTCATATGTATACGATAAATCCTTCCCTTATATAGTTATGCCACATTTAGTAATGCTCCATGAGAAGCTCCACGACTCCGGTAATAAAACGCCCTCCTGTTGAACAGTTGCGCAAGTAAAGCTCCAGAAAATAAACGCACTAAGAGGAGCACGAACAGGGAGCAGATGCCAAAAAAGAAAGCTTTTCCTTATCTCCCTGTCGCTCGGTCACACCTGTGGGCTCTGTGTGCGCATCCGCGCATCACAAGACAACAAATACAACCTTCTATGGCGTTACATTTAAGTAGTAGAAACTGAAAATTATGCCATGTTTCACAATTTACGACGCACACACGACAAAGATCACATTCATCGCCTATTATTCTCTATAGCTTTAAGGTGTTCTATGATAAAATTAATATTCTCATCTTAATTTCACGTGGACTATATCCTTCAGGTCTTCACCCTTTGTTCTGTAGCATTTAGCTACCTCCAAATGTTCCCTACCAAAACTTTCGATGTGCCTCATATGTATACGACAAATCCTTCCCATATATATAGTTATGCTACGTTTGGTAACACTCCACGAGAAGCTCCATGACTCTGGTAACAAAACGCTCTCACATTGAACCGTTGTGCAAGTAAAGCACAAAAAAATAAACGCATTAAGAGGAGCACGAAACAGGGAGCAGGAGCCAAAAAAAAGAAGGTTTGCTTAGCTCCCTATCGCTTGGTCGCTCCCATGGGCTCAGCGTGCGCATCAGATAAGCATGGAGTGGGGCACATCAGTGCATCAAGGACAACAAATATAGCCTTCTATGGCGTTACATTTAGTCGTAGAAACTGAAAATTATGCCATGATTCACAATTTACGACGCACACACATGACAAAAATCCCATTCATCGCCTATTATTCCCAGTCCCGGCCCTAGGTGGGGGGGGGGGGGGGGGGTCGAGCTATGCCGCTGCACTGGGCCCTCGACCCCAAGGGGCCCAACCCCAAGTATGTAAGCTGTAGGTATAGTGCTGTCTGGCCCATAGGAAAAGCAAGGAGCCCAGCAGAGGCACGTACGTGATTTGCCGATTTGCTTCCATCGATTTGGCTTTCGCGTCCGTGACTCCGCGTTTCGCCCTTCGCCCCTTCCGCCGTGCGGCCGCTGAAGAATTATTTGAGGCCCGTAATGTCTCAAGAAAGATTAAATGGTTTGGCAACTTTATGCATAGAGAAGAAATTATTAGATGAAATTGCATCAATGACTTCGCATCAGTAAATGTCAGAAGAAAATTTTAAGGTAAGATGTATAACTTGTTTGATAACAATGTTTTTTATACATTATACTTATTGGAAACATCATTATATTATTAGAGTTTTATTAAAGGGCTCATTTTTATAGCTTCGCTCCAAGCCTGTAAATTGACATGACCGGGCCTGATTATTCCCCCTAGCTTTAAGGTGTTCTGCGATAAAATTAATATTCTCATCTTAATTTCACGTGGACTATATCCTTGACCCTTTGTTCTGTAGCATTTAGCTACCTTTTTCTAACCAAAGTAGCTTGAGCCAAAAAGAACTGCTTGATCAGAATAGTTGAAGCAGTTTTGGATGAAGACGGAGCTCTACCAAACGGGGTATGTTCTTGTGTGTGTGAGACAGTGAGAGAGGGCTGTAGGGAGCTAGTCAAGGACAACAAAGTCAAGCAGTAGGCAAAGCAACGACCATATTTTGTTTGATGAAATAGGAGGGGTTGGAAACCCTACTGAAATTTATTAAAAACAAAACTGTATAAGCTGTACAAGTCCAAGTTCAAGAAACAAAAAAGTCAAGAAGAAAATAGCCAAGGTTACTCAAAGCCTTCTAGCCATTGATCTTTAAATGGTTGATGAATTGTTTTTGCTCTTAGAATAACTAGAGCAAACTCCTTGAAAACTGATTTGCATCTCTGAACTGAATCAGAGATATTCTTAAAGATGATGTCATTTCGCATAATCCAAATCCCCAACTCATTGTGATAATGATTTGCGTGAAAAAGGGTAATCTGAGCTGATCCCTTATACTTTCCAAAATTATCAGAATGTCGTTGGTGTTAGGCAAAATGACATCTAAACTGAACCAGCAGGCCATAGCAAACGGACAATGAAACAGAAGATGATCCAGATCTTCTTCAATATTTACAGTGCAAAAGACACAGTTATAATAGGAAAGATGCGTCTGAGCAGTGCCCTGGTGCTCAACCTGTCCTTTAGGACTAACAAAAAAAGATTTTTCTTTTGTTTTGACAGGTTGATTTCCATAGCCATTTGTAAACTCTATGCACATTAGGACGACCAATCAGATGCTTGTAGGCCATGCTGGAGGAAAAGGTAGGTGAATCCCATATATAGGACCAAACATCATTAGCCTGACTTGGCCGCAAATTCTGAAGAATAACCGACAGCTCCTAAAACTGAGCATAGGCTTCATTAGAAAGTGGCAAATGAAATAAATTCTGGAGAAGTGTAGTAGAAGGTGCCACATTCAAATATATGTACTGAGTCTTGCCACATTCAACAACCATATTATGCACTGATGATGCGTGCTTCGGTAGATTTTGGTTGGTGTAGCTCTGCCTTGAACTCCTGATGGACCTAGCAAAGACCACAATCATTGCCTATATATGCTTCTGCATTCCGCACCGCCAGCCCCTTTCAGCTTTGAAAGGAGCACGACCCAGAGAAGAACCCAACATGAAATACGACGACCACCACATCATCATGCAACAACAACACCACAGCATACCCAGAAGAGCACGAGACAACAAGCAGTAAAGGTCCAAAACATTGTGCTTAAATTTTGGTCTGGTCCGGCCTCTACATAATGAACTCGACATCATGGGAGACCACTGTGGGGGGGTACGACCCCCGATACCCATGGCAGACCACATGGGCTGCGCCCTCAGGGGCAGCCCAGTTCACAAGACGAAGCCTTGCGGGGCACGACTCTGCCAAGCGCCTCCCGCAAGACATCTGGAAGATATCCTAAAGATACTACGAGATCTATTAGGATATGTATGATCCCAAGATTCCTGTAATCAGTTATTACTTTTCGGTCATCTCTCAGATCTAACTGACTTGTAACCCTGCTCCCCGGGCTATATAAGGCGGGCAGGGACCCCCTTCAAACTCACGTAATATCATACGATAGCAAATACAAACCAACAGACCACGGGAGTAGGGTATTATGTCATACTGACGGCCTGAATCTGTCTAACTCGTGTGTCTCTGTTGCCTTCTTGTTCTTGATCACGCGCTTCTCTGCTGATCAATCTACCTTCGTGGGATACCCCTCGGATGACTGCCGACGATATTCTATCAACAGTTGGCACGCCAGATAGGGGATTGCGTGTTGTTTCCTTGTCGAACAAGATGGCTTTTTCTGCAGGCTCTTCGTCCCTCCCGCAGCCCGACCAGATCTTCACGGTCGGATCGATCTCGTGGATCATCAACGCTGACGGAGTCGGAGAGCTCCTCGAGCCGGTGCAGATCGATTCTACGCCGATCATCCCCGCACCTGCGATAGCAGATCTGATCTCGAAACCGCCTCCGAGGTCGCCTTCATCGACGACTCGTCGCTCGCTTCCTTGCTACTAGAGGAGGCAGATTAACAATGATGATCTGATCACATCTATCGATTGGGTTGGTCTGAAGCTCGTCGATTGCCTCTCCATCGCCGAATCAGCTTTGGACACTCTGGGCCAGCGCTGACCACCCACCGATCCAGATTTGCCGGAGGCTGCTCGGAAGACTCAGGAGTTGCGGCTCTGCCCTTCGGGCTCACCAACGTCGCCGCCACCTTCCAAGACGCCCTAAGGGGCAAATTCGCTGACCAGGTGGGAGATGTCCATCCTCTCGTCGACCAGATCGCCGACCAGCCGTCAACATGCTCCACGTCGGTCGACGCTCTGGAGCGTCCCTCCAGACCACCCCGAAGGAGAATCCAGACTCCGAGTCCCAAGGCTCTACGAAGACCCTCGCCGAAACCTTCACCGAGCAAATTCCTCTCCCTCCTTTCTGAGGTGGCGCGATCTTCAACATCAGCGTCGACAGCCCTCCTCGGAATGGCGAGACCGAGGAGGAACGCGCCGCTCGTGAGAACCAGAACGTCAACCGCGCACAACGTTGAGCACACGAGGTTACCCTTGCGATGGCCCAGCAGCAGCTTGACTCGCAAGGAAGGCCACTCCAGCGCAACCTCGACGACGAGTTTCTCCGCGTTGACGGCCACGACGTCTACAAGACTCCAAGCGCCAACCTGGTCGTGGCCGCCAATGAGCTCGCCCGGCTCCTGCGGACACCGGAGGTCACCAAGGTCGCCGCAATGCTTAAAGCGGCGCATTGTTAGGTCAATGAGATCCGACAGGAAGAGAGACCTTCATACTCCACAACTTTGATTCGTCGATCAGTCGCCACAAGATCCGATCGCCGCCCAAGTCGCTTCACCGACCAGCGCCGCGACAACAGGCAACCCCTCCAGGGCGGAGCTAGGGGCAACCGCATTGAACATCACCGCCAACCCGACCAGGAGGTTGACCAGGATGTCCGAGTGCACCTCAACAATCTTTGAGATGCACGACGACGCATCGACGAACGCCGCTTCGGTCGCCATGAAGACGAGGTACGTCGCCGCCGGGAGTACGAGCAAGAGTACAGTAACCCGGGCTCAGCTCTTGAGGCGCTCGCCGATGGCAACGCTGCAGATGACAGCGCCGACAACCCCGAGGGCCCCTAGCATTCACAAGGGTGCTCCGAACACTTCAGTGGCCTCGTTGTTTCAAAATCACTAGGGTCGAGCCCTACGAAGGAAGGATGAACCCGACACAGTGGCTACAGGCTTACGCCACTGCTGTCCGCGTCGCCGGAGGAGACACTAGTGTCATGGCGAACTATCTTCCTGTCATGCTCACACTAGCCGCCATGAGCTGGTTTACAAGCCTTGCCCCGGACTCCATCGGATCCTAGGAAGAGCTAAAAAAAGTCTTCACCGACAATTACATGGCTACATGTACTCGGCCAGGCACCAAGCATGATCTGAACCACATCAACCAGAAGCCGTCCAAACTCCTCCATAGCTACATCCGACGTTTTTCCAAGATGAGGAATTCTATTCCAAACATCACGGAAGCTGAGGTCATCACCGCCTTCATCCGAGGACTCCATTACCACGAGCTTCGCTCCAAGTTCAACCGCAAGCTGCCCACTGGGATTAGCGAGATGATCACAACCGCCAACCAGTACGCCGACGCTGAGGAAGCCAAGGTGCGCTTCAATGAGGATGCGGTCACTCATCGCCCAACACACCGCTACGACAACCGCCCCGACGACCGACGCCACAATGACCGCCACTTCGACGACCGCAGTTACCATCGTGACAGCGGTCGTGATCGGCCAGAAGGGCCCAAGTCTGGTCAAAATCGCCGCCACCGGCCAGACCATATCGTTGCTGCCGTCAATGAACCTCGCGCCAAGCGCAACTATGACGAGCAGTACAAGAAGATCCTTGACGGCCAGTGCCCTCTCCATAAGAACGACAAGCACAAGATGAAGAACTGCCTTGGTTTGGCTAAGGAGTTCTAGGACAAAAAGCTTTACGACGACACCAACGATGGAGCCGGAGGTCGCCGATCACCTGGGGGCAATAACAATGCCTTCTAGGACCACAACAAGGTGGTTGCCACCATCTTCGGGGGCCTCAGCTCCACCGAGAGCAGAAGAGAACGGAAGCTCGCCACACGGCGGGTGCTCGCCGTCACTACAGAAGACGCCGCCGCTAACCCTAGCTATCGCCCATGGTCTGAGGTTCCCATCACATTCAGCAAGGCCGACCAGTGGGCAGACATTCCCTACACAGGGTGTTTCCCCCTCGTCCTTGATGCAGCTGTCCAGAAGGTGCTTTTTAGAAAAGTGCTCGTCGACGGTGGGAGCGCTCTGAATCTCCTCTTTGCCGGAGCCCTAAAGGAGCTGGGCCTCGGGTTAGCAGATCTGACACCCTCTGACTCCTCCTTTTGGGGTGTGGTACCTGGTAGGGCCTCCAAACCGCTGGGAGAGATCACCCTACCAGTACAGTTCGGCACGGCAAGCAACTACCGCATCGAGCACATCAACTTCTACGTCGCCGACTTCAACACCGCCTACCACGCCATACTTGGCCGGCCAGCTCTGGCCAAGTTTATGGGTGTACCGCACTACGCATATCTGGTGTTGAAGATGCCTTTGCCTGTAGGAGTTCTGGCCCTGTGGGCCGACCTCTCCATCGCCTTCGCCTACGAGATAGAGAGTCTCACCCTCGCTGAAGCCACTGACCTCTCCATCCAGATGTCTAGCATGGTCATCGAAGCCAAGACGGTGCTCGTCGACGACATGGAGATCCTAGAGCTGGAGCCTCCTCGCGCCTCCGCTAAGTCCAAGGAAATAAAGGAGGTCAGCCTTGGCCTCGATGACCCCTCCAAGACCATGAAGATTGGGGCTCACCTTGACCCCAAATAGGAAAGCGCTCTCGTCTCCTTCCTACGTGCCAACGCCGACGTGTTTGCTTGGAAACCTATAGACATGCTGGGGGTACCACGGGAGAAGATCGATCACTCCTTGAATGTCTCACCGACCGTCAAACCGATCAAGCAAAAACTCTATCGATTCGTGCCAGACAAGGAGGCTATTAGGGTAGAAATAAAACGGCTCTTAGCTACCGGATTCATAAAAGAAGTGTATCATCCTGAGTGGTTAGCAAACCCTGTTCTCGTTCGAAAAAAGAATAAAGAATGGAGAATGTGTGTTGATTACACTGATCTTAACAAACACTGCCCTAAAGACCCCTTCGGTTTGCCTCAAATAGACGAGGTTGTAGACTCCACTGTCGGCTACGAACTGCTCTCCTTCCTTGACTGTTACTCCAGCTATCACCAGATCACCCTCAAGGAAGAAAACCAGATCAAGACGTTGTTCATCATGCCCTTCGGTGCATACTGCTACACCACCATGTCCTTTGGACTCAAGAATGCTAGGGCGACTGAATGGAGATGGGGATACTGATGTTCTGTCAGGTTCAAGATAAACAATGATTTGTTCAGAGAGCGACACACCGATCTGGCTTCAGATCACAAAGACCCAAACCCTGCAACCTTAGTACCACGTCTCCTCTGGTTATCAACCATGTCACAATCCGGTTGACCTCGCCAAGAAGGCTAATCCCTGCTGTGAATCGAAGAACACAAGCAAGAACAAGATAAAAAGCAACTCAATTAAAGTGACAATTGCAGATGAATGATTAAGCACTCGAAGTTGGGGTCTTGCAAACCGATAACGGCGACTGTTCAATGACAGATTGATCTAAGAGAGAAGAGGGAGAAGGGGAAGGAAGAAGGGGAGAAAAACGCCGAAGACGCTGCGGGGAAGGAGGTCGTCGGAGCCGAAGACGACGCTGACGTTGTTGTCACGGACGCGGGTCGGCACTGCACGGCTTCCGGAGCTACACGACTGCAACTCTTCACTGCACCACTATCCCCTCTTCCACAACACCCACGGTGAGCCCCTTCCGGTCCCTCTTTGCCCGCCGCCGCCGAACTTCATCTTGTCGGCCATGGCGCTCCACACCTGGAGCGCGTAGGCTAGGGCCATCTCCGGCCGTTGGGAACACACGCACCCACGCACATGTCCGTGACCACACCGTGACCACCCCGCTGGAGCCCCATGGTTCACCCGCGCGCCTCACCGTCGTCACTACGTCGCCGTGGCCGCCGGGACGTCCCTACCGGCCACCTGGGAATCGGAAGTCCTGCCTTGAGCTCTGGACGCCCTCGCCGCGTCCACACGGATCCGTAGGAGCCGACACACCCCACTGTGATGCCCCCCCCCGAGGCCATGGCCCCCACACCAACGCCGCCGATGTGATCGGAAGGCCGCCGCCATGGCCAAAGCCACCAGAGGCCCTAGAGGACCCCTCGACCTGCCCAACATGCTCGCTGGAGCATTGTGACGCCCACGCGCACCACGGGACCGGCCAATGCCGCTGCACCCACGCCATTCCCGCACACCGATTGTGCTCGAGCCGCCATTCGCCGTAACCAGTGACTTAGGAAGCACCATCAGTCGCCCTGACCCCACCGTTGCAGTCGCCATGGCGCGGGGAGGCTTTTTCCCACCTCAATTGGATGCCTGAGCCATTGCGGGAGCTCACCGCTGAGCATGTCACCGGCAGGAGCGCGTCGTGGAACAAATAGAGAAGAAGGGGCGAGTTGAGCAGCGCAGCCCTGCACCCGGTGCACATGAGCCAAGCCGAGGGGAAATGACGATGGACTCGGTCCACCATGGACCCTGCCTTAGATCCATGGACCGTGAACTTGGGTCCACCATGAGCCGCGCTCATGCCCATAGTCTGGAAACAAAGCCCAGTAAGAGCCCAACTGCGCCACATGGCAGCGCCACAGCACGCCACGTGTCCGGGTCAGCCCGGCCCAGACTAGCCCAAATCCAGCCCTGTCCAGGCCCGTTTGAGACCCGGCCCATATTGATCGTTGACCGGTCAATGTTGACTGTTGACCAGGCCCCACATGTTAGTGGCACAGACACTCTGGACCCACACGTCAGATGCTGACGTCATGATGACGTCACGCGGGACCCACATGTCAGAAGCCAACACAGCCGGTGTGATGTCATGCTGACGTCACGGTGACATCAGTTGTTGACGTCAGCAGCCCAGGCCCCACATGTCAGTGACCCTGACCGATGATCATTGACCGTTGACCGTTGATCCGGCGTTGACTGACGTTGACTTTGATCGGACCCACCTGTCAGTGACCTAATAGCCTCTGGCCCCACCTGTCGAAACTGACGACGTTGATGACGTCATGCTGACGTCAGCTGGACCCCACCTGTCAGCTCGGAACCGAGACGATGACGTCATGATGACGTCAGCATGCCACGTGGACCAGTCACAGCGTGACACGTGTCAGCCCAGGATTAATTCAACCTTTTTCCATTTTCAGAAATGATTTAAACTTCGGAAATTCATAATTAATTCATACGACCTCGAAAAAATACGAAACTAGGACCAAAATTCATTTAAAATCGAGCTCTACGCAATGAACCCATGTTTGAGTGTATTTGGCTCTTTTGAATTTCCATTGCTTCTTTGTGCTATTCTATAGACGTCGCTAACGCGACTATAATGCGAACGATGCAGACTCGGAGGAGAACCTGACGGACGAGGACCGTGAGTACCGTGAGGAGAACGGAGACAACTACACTGAATGTGCCACATCCCACCCAATCTCGTAGCACCTATTACGCATGGCTAATATAGAACTGCTATTGCTTTACTTTACGGTTATAATCATACTATGATAGGACTTGTATGGTAGAATGCTTACTTGATGGCCTTTACCTTGATGCAACCTTACCCCTGCATACCCTGCTATTAGGCTAGACACATGCTTACAACTACATTTTATTGCTTGCACTTCTACTACGCTTATACTACATTGATACGTGGTGGAAACTGGTGATACTGGACTATGGGGAGAGTGCTGTGTGTATGACTTGGGTGTGTGGAGGGTGAGGGTTGTGTCGACCAAGTTGGAGTATACGACGAGCCTGGGGCAAGTCTTGTCATGGGGTGTTACTTGGACACCCCTGGAATGGATACCTGTGGTGGGTAAATGGTATATGAGGTGGCCCTGGGTGTGAACCTGTGATGGGAGGAGCCCGAGGTGGAGGTGCTGTGGTGGCACGATGAATGAAAACCCTGATGAAGACATTCTAGCTTGGTCAACCCTAAGGACTTACTAGTACTCAGATTTACCGGGAAGCTTTACGTACCACTCGCCCTATATGGTGCGAGACGGCCGTACTACTTGGTAGGATATTGCCACTACTGCTAGGTTGATAGCGGACAGTGTAAGGAGGTACGGGGCGTGGAGGATTTCCCCCACACCCTTCCGAGACTTCATGGAGACCTTGTGGACCCGGCTCATGACTCACAGTTTCAGCCACCCCAAACTAGACTTGGGGTGTACCAGGGCTGAATGGTAGAGTGGCATTATCCTAGGCTAGCAAACGGCTGGAATCAGCCTAGTTGACGATGGTCAGCGAGGAAGGCGGATCTTGTGGTTATGTAAAACCTCTGTAGAGTATATGGTTGATCGATCGATACATGTGCCGACTTGTCGGCTATGGATCTTTCCTGGGTTTCGCTTAAACTAGATAGTGAGATGAGTCCTTCCCTCCTTCCCTTGGGAGTGAGTGTTCAGTCGTAGCCAGGGGCTATGGTCTTGAGACAGTGCCGAGAGGGAGTTGACCTGTCGACTGAGCGATGGTATGGTTATAGTATGGTTATGGTTATGGTATGGTGATGGTGGTATATCGATCCCAGGATCGAAACCTGGCTTGGGAAAGGGAATGGGGTGGAATGTGTGTGGGAATGGTGTTAAAACTCGACTAAATATTATTATATACTTGATATGCTACTGCATAGGAAACCCCAGCCTTATAGGTTACTTTTGACTATATCCAACTTGCATCCAATTTCCACAAAGCAATGCTCATAGGGTTGGGAGTGGCCAGTACAAATCGTACTGATAAATTTTGGCACACAGGTTCTACTGAGGAGTATAGCTCCGAGGAGTTTGACGGATGAGGGGTTCGTGCCTACGCTCGAGTTTGGCGATCTCATCTTCAAGCTGTTCTGAATGAATGCTACTTTTGATTCTGCCAATGCGGCGATGTAATAAATTATGTAATTCCGCACTATTTGTACTCTGATATTATCGTTGTATGGATGTGATATTCGGCTGGAATTTGGGTAATATGATCTACAACGGTCTTATTACACTTCGACGCTGTGGATTTTCCTTCGCGAAAATCAGGGTCGTTTCATGATCCATCACATGTACCATCTCATCTGGGTCGGATTCAGGGCGGCGCCCATGTGGAAGCTAGCCGTCGGCGCCATCGCGTCGTCCCTGCCGATGCCGAGGAAGTCTCTTCTGCTCAGACGACTACCGTCGTCCACGCCCGCCAACCCTGCAGTGCCGGAGAAGCCGCAGGTGCCGGAGCCTCCCGTTGACGGTAGAGAGTTCATGATGAGATCATGGAAGTGTGCCTCGTGAGCAGACTGCTCGTGAGACATCCCTTCTTCTGCTGCCCTGCTAGTCCCCTGGCCGCTGACAACAGTGCCGGTGAAGCCGGCTGCACGGAGCAGCGCGCTGGGGGCGGTGCGGGTGGTGCTCGACGTCGAGCCCATCTGAGCCGCTTTCATCAGGAGCGCCGTCGCCAAGAGCCCGGCCGATGGAGATGGAGATGAGTTGTACTGCGGGGAAGGGAAGCCACCGCCGACGAAGTGGCTTCCAATGGACGCCATCACGTTACTATGCTCGGTGTTGCCGCCACCGGCGCCGCCGTTGAATTGATCTTGGACGACAAGGCGCGCGACCTGCTGGTTGCTGCCGGACCAGCCACCGCTGGTGCCAGAGAAGAAGCCAGGGAGGTTGATGTTGGCGTTGCTGCTGCCTGGCTGGTGATGCTGCTGCTGCTCCGGGAGTTGCATCATGTCATGGCCATGGAAGGGCTCCTTGCCGTGGAGCAGAGGACCCTGGCGCGCTTCTTACTCCCTTCTTACTCAGCGGCCGGCGGCCTCCCCAACCTCCTTCTTCCCTGATGGCCGGCGATCTCGCGCCCTCACCCATATGGCCAGCTTCATGGCTGGGGGCGCGGCCATGGTCGTGGCACCCCTGGCGGGGCTCACAACCCCCATGGCCAGCAGCGCGACCGCCCAGCTAGCCCACCCAACCCAACCTCGCGCCTGGGGGCGTGGTGGCAATGGCACGGTGGCGGTGCGCCGATGGGGGAGCGGCGGCGATGCGAAGAAGCCCACCCGGGAACAAGCTTGTTTATTTTTATTTATTTTTTAGAAACATTTTTATTCATCTTTTACATAAAATGACTATTTCTACTCTAACTCTATTGTGCCCCCCCCCCCCCCCCCCCCCGCGGCTGCGTTGGTTGACAGTGCGGTTGGCGAGGACGAAGGCAGCTCGGTTGTGGTCAGGCCGACGACACTTGGCTTGGCTGCGGTCGGGACGACGTTCGGCTTGATTGGGGGTGGGACGACGCTCGCCTCCGACCCGGCCTCTGCTGCCTCCACAGGCTGGATGATGTCTTCCCGATGCACATCTACGGCCAAGGTCAAACGGCGAGCCTCCATCACCCACTGCGCGGTGACCTGCTCAGCAACCACCTGTGCGTGCGGCACAAAACTTTCCCCCAGCGTAAGGATCTCATCTACGCTCCACCCGTTGGCATATCCTATGCAAATGGCCGCGAAGTCCAAAAAGGATAGGAAATTTGAGTATCAATATTACTCACAAATTAAATCATTCTCAAACAGAACTAATTGCATGAGTAAAAGAGCTTAGTAACCTTTGGGCCGCACTGGTGATGGATCTGGTTCTTCTTCCACCGTCTTAAACTATCTAGGCGATTCGCCAGATCTTTGAAGGAATCAGGAAAGCCTTGAATACTGGTAAGAGGCGACAAAGTTAGGGATTTCAAGTTTGCAAGTGTACATAGGCACTCAACATCCAAGTCAACTCGATGGCTGCCTGATAAATTCAAGTACTTCTGTTCCTGGAGGTTACCAAATGGTTGTGGAAGCTCCTTCAATCCCTTGCAATATGATAGGTTCAGATTCTCTAAATTGCCAAGATTTACTAGAGAAGCAGGTAAGTTTTCAAGGCTGGAACAGCCTGCCAAATCCAGCAATCTTAGCTTGGAAAGCTCACAAAGTGACACTGGTAAATTCCTTAGTTCATGGCAGCAGGAAAGAATAAGAATTTGCAAGTTCTTCAGGCTTCCTATTGACATTGTCAATGTGTGAAGGGAATAACAGTGAGAAAGTTTCAATGCAGCCAGATTAGAAAGGTTGCCAATGGAAGGAGGCAGCTGTGTAAGGCCACTGCAGCTTGAGAGATCCAAACACAAAAGACTTCTGATAAACATAGACGACAAATATATAGGGTCAGTCATGCGTGCTGGTACACTATGTGCATTCACCCCAATTCCCTTGTTCTGACCAGCATATGTCAGATCATCAAAAGCAAACACAGGAAGTTCTAGGCTCTCCTGCTTACCCTCCATGTTAACTATGTTAATAACGCCTAAAATGCCACGACACAAAAGGATGCACCGCATGACTGAAGAACTAAGTGACAACATATCACTGTAGTTCCCAAGAACTGCACCAGACAATCCAGGGCTTCCATGTCGAAGGCCCTCCAATTTGTCAGTAATTGGTAAGATGACAAGTTCCTGTGAAGCTAGTAAGTGCATGAAGCTTATAGCTGTTGTTTTGGAACAAGTCCCTGGCACATTGGGCATTACCTTCTTGAGGTGTGTCCCAACCCCAAGCTTGGCCAGGATCATCTTGTAGTGCAGATGTTCCAGAGATTCTTCTGCATCTGAGGTCAAATGTTTGCCATGATTGAACCAAGCATGGGACGGTAGCTTTCCACCAAAGGATGAGATGGTGGTTCGAACATGAACAAGCCTCTGGAAGAGCTGCCTGATTGAGCCTGCACACACTTCAACTTGCGGGTCACCAGCCGGTTCAGCTTTTGGAGATCGCTCGGCGTCACCAACAGGTGGAGCAGGTGCTCCTTCCCCACGGCCTGATTTACTGCGACAATGAATGAAGATTAGGAAAGTAACCCGGTTGTTAATCAGGGCATTTATTTTTTCAAAAGGACAGCAAGAACTTTGTCATGATTATATTAATATAGATAGAAGGAAGAAAAACAATAAATAAACAGAGGAAGCAAAAAAAAAAGGAAAAAAAGGGATGAAAAAAAAACAGCTGCAGCAGCCCACCCTATTGTTAGGGTCTGTCTAGAACTGCTCTGCTCCATTAAATGTAGCTCCACAGCAGCTCCACCACGGAGCAGCTCTACCTGTTTGGCTCGCATCTTAGCTCCAGGTTTTTGTGGGAATAGTCTATTATGCCCTTAGGATGCTATATGGCTGGTGATTTGATATATGCAGTATACAGGAGTGTTTGATATTTTTCTCCTTGATTTATGTCATCTGTTTGCTTCCAAGTCGCAGCTTTTCCTTTACACACCGGTTCTTGTGATTTGATATATCTTTTTTCCCTAATCACAGCACTATATGTTCACAAAATTGTACAATTCAGTGTCCATAGGAGGCATAGCAGATCAAGGGGTTGCAGAGCACCCAGGTCCTTGTGGCATTTTACCGAATGCATAGCGTGCATGGGCGAGGCTTACGCGGCTAGAAGAGTTTCAAGCAATTTCTAGTTTCTAGCAAATGAAACTGAAGCCAATTTGCATTGCATGTCGTCTTCACAGTGCATCACATCTAGCACGAGAAATAGAAATCAATTTCCATACCTAGAACATCGGCTGCAACACGTCTAGGAACATGTGGCCTTCACAATGTTTCGTTTTTCTTCTTTACTGACCGTTAAGATGTCATCCATCTGCTGCATCACGGTCAGGAACATGTGTTGCCCAAGACGTGGTCGCCTGCGTGGGCTGCATTTGCCCGGCGCTGCCTGGCCGCTAAATCCGTCCCCTTCGGCCTCCCCCTGATCCGAGCTCGCCTGGGCACAGCTCACCCCCTGACCAACGACGAAGGTGCCTTGCGTCGGCACCCCATGGCCATGGCCCATGGCCGGCAACAACCTGGACGGCCTGAGCTTAGGCGGCGGCGGCACACACAACCTGGGCGGCGCGAGCATCGGCGGCAGCAGAGGAGTGGGACCGGATGAGGACCAGTGGAGCCGGAGCCGGCCATTTCGCTACAAGGAACTAAGCGGCGGCAGACCGGCGAAGGGACGGCCGAACCGCGTCTGGCGACGGAGAATAGTTAGCGAGGAATTACTTGTCAACTTTGCGAATATATATATAGGTTTAAAACATGATTTTCTGAAGGTTGGAGTCTTTTTGTCAGAGCTTCTAGAAAAGCTTCGAGAGGAGCTCGGCTAAACAATTTTATTGAAAAATGATTGTATATTGACTCTGTGAGATGATTCTTTAAAATGAACTGTGGATTGGTAGCTCAAAAAATAGTTTCTCACGATTCACTCCACGCATACAGTTACTACACGTATAGAGTTTATTTTACAGAGACAGTCGGATTTTATAGAGCAGAAGCAACTCTGAGCAGAGTTGAAGTTAAGGGTTTGTTTCATATAACTCCACAAGCTATAGATTCAACAAAAATAGCTTCATCTCACACAAAAATTATTCAAACGTTCTAGCTCCAACAAATCTGGATTCACCAAGACGATGGATCTGTGGGAGGCCATATTCACCATTTTGGTAGAGTTCCTCGAGGGGTGCTCCACAAAAACCTCTATCGTACATCCTCATGGACTTGGGTGGAAATTACCCACCATTGTCATTGGTTACACACCTCTCTCCCGCACCGATTCGTTTTCTATTCTTTTCATCTTCTCCTTCTCCCGTACAACACCCTTCGCCGCCCACCTCCTTCCTCCCATCGTTGCCGACAGTCCAAGAGGCCGACGACCTCCCCACCCCCTCCTTCTTCCTTAGCGGTCGGCGACCTCCCCCACCCCCTTCTTCCTCTGCGGCCGGCGGCCTCCCCAACCTCCTTCTTCCCTGATGGCCGGCGATCTCGCGCCCTCACCCATATGGCCAGCTTCATGGCTGGGGGCGCGGCCATGGTTGTGGCACCCTTGGCGGGGCTCACAACCCCCATGGCCAGCAGCGCAACCGCCCAGCCAGCCCACCCAACCCGGCCTCGTGCCTGGGGGCGTGGCAGCAATGGCACGGTGGCGGTGCGCTGATGGGGGAGCGGCGGCGATGTGAAGAAGCCCACCCGGGAACAAGCTTGTTAATTTTTATTTATTTTTTAGAAACATTTTTATTTAATTTAATGAAAAAGAGAAAATAATAGGTCACAAACATTGACACATGGGGCCACCCTAAGGACAAAATAGGTCATTCCAACAAAACCTAAGTTTCGTGGATCTAGAGTTGCTGTGTAGCCAAAAAGTTTCCTTGTAGATCTACGCTGGATCTTTGATCAGTGGAGGTGCTCCATGGTGAATTCCAGATTCAGCTTTATTTTTTAGCGGCGGAGCTATGCGCTCTAATTCTGATTGCCAACGAGAATTGGGAGTAGTGCTAATGTTTTTGGAGCCAACAATCCAAAAGGACATGTGTGTGTATATATAAAAGTAAAATACACGGTAATCAAATCAGGAGGGTAGAGTCACTTACATTTCTGGGACATTGCTGAAGAACATAGGCATCGAGACGGTGGCCGGACATGGCACGCCGGGGAGCACGGTGCTTGGGTTCAGCGTGGACAGGCATCCCAGCTCCTCTACACACCTGCTGGCAGCGGACAGGAAGAAGGGGCTCAGCTCCTTGAGCCCCGGGAGGCAGCTCGGGTCAAACGGCATCGGCGAGAACTGCCCAGAGCACGCAGCCGGCGGCAGAGCCGCAGGCGACAGGATCCCCGGCCGTCGCGGCAAGCTAAGAACGGCTGCCGAGCTGTCCGCGTCCGCTGCAGCGTCCGCTCCGTAGTCCGTAGGAGGGCAGAGCAGAGCCAGAGGCAGCGGCGGCCGAACGGCCCTCTCGGTGGCCGGCAGCCTCGTGGACGCAGAGACAGCGGCGGTGGTGAGCGAGAGTAAGCAATCTCGTGGCGGGAACTGGACCGATGGTGAACGTTTGAACTTTAAGAGCTCCGGCCCTGCTGCGAAGCGCTGAACGCACGCCACGAAGTCGGCAGGCTCGACGCTGATGACATGGGCCGAGGCGGGTGGCTGCTGCAGGTGGTGACTCTTCTTCGGCCGTGGCGTGACGGCCGGCTTCTTGATCTTGAGCGACTCCGCGTTAACGCCGAGCCGCGGAGGGCGTTTGCCCTGCAGCTGCCGGCTGCGCGGCGACGAGGGTTCCGACGCCGTCGTGTCCATCGGTAGCAGCAGCTGCAGCGCCTGCAGGAAGGGAAGGCGACGTGTGGAATGGCCGAAAACGAGCTAGATATTAGGAGGCCAGGGAATGTGATGTGTCGTGTTGACGAGGGAACTAGAGGTCCACCCCGCTGCCTCGCTAGATATTTGGTTGGGCTGCAGTGGGTGTTTGCTCACCTTTGGAATGAGTGGGCGGATTCAAAGTCAATCCACATGTGTTGAGTGGATTGGAATATAATTTAGCACGTTTCCTATAATTCAGATGCCTGAAATCAAGGACCAAGAGAGATCAAGAGACGAAGAGAAAGAACTTGTATAGTGTTGGTTTCCTGGATGGTTAGATTAAGATCTAATGGACACTGTTCTTGCCTGAAAAAAACTTAAATTTCAGGCACCTGAGAAATAGCAGCCCCCATAATTTAGTTTAGGTTTCACTCCAATCCACCTCAACAATACGTGGATTAATGTGAATCCGACTACATTCAAACAAGACCTTGACGTGATTTTGACTGTAGCCTGCGATGTTGCCTTTTGAAGATCCAAGTGCACATAGACCCGTTCTTGAGGTCAACTTAGAGTATGACTTCCTTTGGTAGGACTTTTGTAAGCGCTTCTCCACAAGTAGTTTAAAAAAAACTACCAATTTATAAAACATGCACATACGAGAATGTTTTTTGCAAAAATCAAGCAAATAGAACAAAGATGAAACCGAAGCCACAAAAATTAAACCTATGAAGTCTAAACTATACCAAAACAAGGCCTGTGTATACATTGCCAGATCCAATCCACGGTTTTCCCCGGGCTAATCCCGTGCGCAACATCAAGCGCGCTCCGGGCCAAAGCACCTTGGCATCTAGGAGCCCTGAGTTTTTCTTATGGACGGCTTCTCCAGTACGCTCGTGTTGAGGAGGCTTTTCTGTTTTCTCTCGGGTGACACGTGATAGAGAGGCAAGGCGGACCATGCATGGCATCGCCACCATCATTGCCACATCAATCACCACCATTACCGTCCACACCTTGATATGCATCCGCCGTGATCCCCTTGTCGTTCACACACGACCGCCGCTGCCATCTGTAGGATCACGGAGGCCGACTAAGGGATCGCTCGTTTAGCCCTGATTCCACCAAGAATCATTTCAGATGATCAAAGATCGTATAAATGAGCAAAACATTTTAGATTGGAATCGTTCCATAGATCCATTCCTGGGAACAGAACATGCCCTAAAGGGGTTTTAAAACTCTTAGGTCTTGTTTTGGTCTTGTAGTATTAAGAAACTATACTATCAAGAAACTGTAGTTTTAGAACTATAGGGGACTGTGACGCCTAAGAGGGGGGGGGGTGAATTAGGCAACTTAAAATTCTAACTCTAAACTATGGCCTCTTTTTCTAACCTTAGCAAAACCTATGCAAAAGATAAACTATCTAAATGTGCGCCTATGGTTTTGCTAGTGTATTGCTATCTCTACCGCAAAAGAGGTAAAAAAATCAATGTAAATGCGGAAGCTAAAGAGCAAGGTAGAGATATGCAAACTCCCATCGACCACTCCGGTATTTTTACCGAGGTATCAAGAAGCACGCAAGCTTCCCCCTAGTCTCCGTTGGAGCCCCTCGCAAGGGCCAAGCTTTTGGTCAGGTAAGTCCGTGGATAGCATCGGGCCTTCCCCACGCGCAAGTGGGTCTCCGACGTGCCTTTCGGCAAGCCCCTCCCAGATGCTCCCCGCCGTCTTCACTATCAAGCTTCCGGCCACCACTGTGAGCTCGTTTCTTCACGATCTTACGTCCGTCTTGGTTCCTATTTTCGTGCTTGGACTTTGCTTGATATCTTGGGTTTTCTCTTGTGCTTCTAAGGTCTTGCTTATGGTGTTGATCATCGGATCATCACGTCGCCTTCGTCCAAGTCACGTCTTGCACCCTATTGAACTACAAAACAAACACTTGCAAATTCTTTAGTCCAATTTGGTTGTGTTGGTCATCAAACACCAAAATCCAAAGTAAATGGGACTAGGGTCCATTTTCCTTACAATCTCCCCCTTTTTGGTGATTGATGACAACACGACCAAAGCAACCAAATAATAGAATTTTAAAAATTGAAAACTACCTACTTGCTAGGATGCAATGCAAGGGGCAAGGTTATATGATGCTAAAATATACTACTTGTAAGACTAAAAGATACTACATAAAAACTTATCTTGCCCTTGCAAATGTCCCCATGTGGCATTATGGATATAAGCTTTGCTTCCTACAAATTCTCCCCATTACATAGGCTAATCCATAATCCACTATCCTTCCTTTCTCAGACCATTACCATTTGTAGACCATTACCACTTGTAAATTATTATGATCTAGCTTTTGGTCCTACAAATTAATGCTTGCTTTTGGTCCTCTAAATTCTCCCCCTTTGGAATCAAATACCGAAAAGGAAGACATTAGTAGCACAAGGGAGGATCAAACTTTGTGATCCTTTGTATATAGAGTGGAATAGGTCACAAAATTTGACTCTCACATTATATAGACTAAGCTCCCCCTAAATATATGCATACATATGGTAGAAGGCAAAGCATATGCATAATTGGCAAATTTTTGCTCAAGGGAATTTAATCTATATAATGCATGGAGAAAGCATATAAATATCAAAATAAAATCAACATGATGATATCGGTTTAGAAATACCACATGTGGAAGCCAATTTGATTTCTACCACTTGCAATAGGTGGTGGATATTTGAAGTATGATGCTTAACTTCAGGGACTCCATTTTCCTTGTAATGAGACTACTACATACATGATAAGCTTGAAAAGATGTTAGTCTCAAAGCATCCAACTTGTAGAGTAACATCCCCCTAAATTTGTGCACACAAGTATGGAATACTTGTAGGAAATATGCACATTGATTTTAGAATAAAAAATACCACTTGAAAGATGACATCACATGAATGTGAGAGTCATTTTCGAAGGCAATATTCAGGAGAAATTATCTATAATTTAGACTTTGGCACATATTAGATGAACAATCGAAAGACAAGCTATGTGCCATGCTCCTAAACAATTTTAAACCATGTAGAATTGCTCCAAAGAATAAGAATGAAACCGAGCAAACCTACCATAAGATATACCTAGTGTATGTATGACAGAAGATATAAGCATGCAAATGCAAACCTAGGCATGAAATGTAACTAGATGCTTAAAGATATCACTTGTAGGAAATTAAATCTAGTACTACTTGAAGAAAAATGAATCTAGTTACCTAACATGGGAAGGGGAATTTGGGTCCATAGTATTCACTAACCCACTTGGCAATGATTTTGTCCATCATGATGCACCCCATGAAATGCACCCATACTTTGCCAAGTGTCCAAATTCCCCGATGTCCATTGGACTTCTCACTTCTCTTTCGGGATCTAAACCTTCTTGGTGCTCTTCATGTTGAAAATAATTTCCTTTGGCACCCAAAAGCATTTGACCCCATTGATGGCTTGCTTGTTCACCTTGATGGCCACCACCTTGTCATTTTTCTTCTTCTTTAACAAGTATGGTGTGGAGGCCTTCTTGTCCACCTTGTTGGTGTAGGTGTTGGAGAGCTTGCTTGTTTGCTTCTTCTCTTTCTTCTTTGCTCCTCCCCCATTCTTCACCTTGCACTCATAGGACTTGTGACCTTCCTTGTGGCACATGTAGCAAATCATGGTTTGTCCTTCATGAAGCTTCTTCACTCCCTTGATGGTGTTATCTTGATGAAGTTGGGCTTGCTTCGCCTTGCCTTTCACTTGAGTCAAGTCCTTGGTGAGGCGAGCTACTTCTTGATTGAGTTGCTCATTTTCCTTTGCAACCTCTTGTATGCATGTATCTATAACAACTTTCTCAATACAAACTTGGTTGCACAAAGATGAGTCTAAACATAAATCATTACAAGAAGTAGAGGCATCTTTTTTAGGCATATTAAAGATGGAACTTTTCTTTTTAGATGTCTTGGTGGGGGTTGTACAGATGGTTTCAAGATTAGCAACTTTAATAGTTAGATCATCACAATGTTTGCACATGGTTTCCATTTTAGCAAGCAAACTTTTATAAGCATCTTGTGATCTAACTAACTTTTCTTTTAATTTTTCATTTTTCTTTACAAGTTGCTCATCATTGATTGTGCATGCATTTGTTGTTGCACTAGCCTCAAGTTGCTCAATTTTAGTAGATAGTTCAACATTGAGATTAGCAAAGTTCTCATATTGTTCAAGCAAAGCTTTGTATGCTTCTTGTGAACTATCTAGCTTTTCTTTTAATTTTTCGAGGTTCTTTTGTTGACTAGTGCAAACTTTAGCATAATTAAGATTTTGTTGCACAATTTCATCATAAGAAGGCATTTTGTCATCACTATCACTCTCACTAGAGGATGAGCTTTCGTTACCTCGTGCCATAAGGCACATACGAGAAGAGCTTGACGATGAGTGTTTGCGCCCTCATCTCTTGTGATGGTGTTCTTCTTCAGTTGAGGAATCATCCCATGACCTTATTGATGTGAGGGCTTGGTTCTTGCATGCCTTCTTCTTTGTCTTGGGTGTGGGCTTGTTTGGACAAACTTCCACAAAGTGCCCCAACTCGTCGCATCCATAGCATCCTCTCTTTCTTTGCTCATTTCTTTGGTTGGTGAAAATGAGATCCTGGATTTGGATGGGCACACCCTTGACATTGAGCCTTTGGATCATCTTCTCCACCTTGTTGATTAGTTTGATTGATTCTTCATCAAGGTCGGAGGTGGAGGAGCAAGATTGATCATCTTCACTTGAATCTTCATCATCATCATCATCATCATCGTCGTCCTCCTCATCTTCTTCTTCTTCACTTGAGGAGCTTGAGCTTGAGCATGTCTTAACTTGCTTACCCTTCATCTTCTTTTTCTCGCTACGTGCAAGAGCTTTGCCTTTGCTTGATGAAGAGGCTTCTTCTTGATCCATCTTACGTGACATTTCAAATGCCACTATCTTGCCAATGACTATGCCTGGGGTCATGGTGCTCAAGTCCTCCATGTTGTGAAGGATGGTGATGATGCTTGCATATTTCTTTTGTGGTAGCACAGAGACGATCTTCCTCACGTTGTTCGCATCATCTAGCTCTGTTAATCCTTTTGAATGGAGCTCACTGACAATTAGATTCAAACGAGAATACATATCACGAACAAGCTCATCATCATTTATTGTAAAGGAATCAAAATTTTGTTTAGCTAGACAATGTTTTTACTCACAAACATTAGATGTGCCGTCATGGAGCTCTTGAAGTTTTAACCAAATTTCATGTGCCGTATTTAAAGTGAACACTTGGTTAAACACATCCATGCTAAATGATTCAAACAAGCAATTCTTAGCTCTAGCATTAAAATGTATTTCCTTTTCTTCACTCTTTGTGGGTTTATTGGGATTCTTAATGGGTTTCATCCCACCACGAGTGACTCTCCAAACACCCAAATCAACCGCCTCAAGGTGGCAAGCCATTCTAGCTTTATAATAGGGGAAGTTAGTGCTGTTAAAGTGCGGAGGCCTAGAGGTATCCATCCCAACCACTCTAAATAGCATTGGCTCAACAGCAGTTAAGCCAAAGGTCCAAATTGAGCCAACCGGCTCTGATACCACTTGTAGGGGACCGTGACGTCTAAGAGGGGGTGAATTAGGTAACTTAAAATTCTAACTCTAAACTATGGCCTCTTTTTCTAACCTTAGCAAAACCTATGTAAAAGATAAACTATCTAAATGTGAGCCTATGATTTTGCTAGTGTGTTGCTATCTCTACCGCAAAAGGTGTAATACAATCAATGTAAATGCGGAAGCTAAAGAGCAAGGTAGAGATATACAAACTCCCGTCGACCACTCTGGTATTTTTACTAAGGTATCGAGAAGCACGCAAGCTTCCCCCTAGTCCCCGTTTCAGACTAGAGTTTTTAAAACTCTAAAAAGACTACAGTTTCAGGAATACCATGGTATTCAAAACCATAAAGTTTATTGTACCCAAACACTTCATGACACTCTAAGACCAAAGTATTTTACAAAACTATGGTATTTATCTAAAACTCCAAAAATTCTTTGTATACAAACAGAGCTGAAACGATCTAGCAAGTGGCCTAGAGGGTGGTGAATAGGCCTTTTTTCTAAAATTTAATCAACTTATAAAAACGGTCAGAACGCGTAACCTCCGGGTTTGAGCGTGGAGGTTCCGGGGCGCGGAGGTTTCGGGACTGAGCGTGGAACCTCCGGGGATCAGAGTATGAAATCGATCTACTGCGGAATTTAACGAATAAAAAATAGATCGAATGTAATACCAGCCTTCCTGGGGAGTATGTTGAGCCATCCAAATAGTCGGTTGCACCTAGTGAAAGCTCTAGTTTGGTTTTGGTGAATTGATAAAACCCTAAGTGCTAACCTAGTTTATTAAAGTGATCATGAGATAGGTAGCACATTCCAAGTGGTGAAGCAAATGAAGATCATGACATGATTATGGTGATGCCATGGTGATGATCGAGTGCTTGGACTTGAAAAGAAGAAAGAAAAAAATAAAAGGCTCAAGGCAAGGGTATAAGTGGTAGGAGCCATTTTGTTTCGGTGATCAAGACACTTAGGGGGTGTTTGGTTCTTTAGTCGCTCCTAAAATTCATGTCACATCGAATATTTAGATACTAATAAAGAGCATTAAATATAGATTAATTACAAAACCAATTACATAGATAGAGGCTAATTTGCGAGATGATTTTTTAAACCTAATTAATCTGTCATTAGCACATGTTTACTGTAGCACCACGTTGTCAAATCATGGACTAATTAGGCTTAAAAGATTCGTCTTACAAATTAGTCGCAAGTTATGTAATTAGTTTCGTAATTAGTCTATATTTAATACTCCATGCATGTGTCTAAACATTCGATGTGACAGGAATTTTAGGAGGGCCTGTAGAAACCAAACAGGGCGTTAGCGAGTGTGATCACATTTAGGTTCGATAGCCATACTATTAAGAGGGGTGAACCTCATATCAAAATACGGTTATCAAAGTCCCACTAGATGCTCTAACTCGTTGCATATGCATTTAGGATCTAGTGGAGTGCTAACACCCTTGAAAATGTTTGTGAAAATATGCTAACACACATGCACAAAGGTGATACACATTGTGTTTAGCACTTAGGAGCATGGGTAAGAAACTACACTGGCAGAGTGTCCGCCTGTAGAGTGTGGACAGTCCGACGATGCCACCAGCGCCCTGTACAAAAAAGACAGGGTTTCACAGAGTGCACCGGATGCTGTCCTCGTGGGACCAGAAGTGTCCGATGGCTAAACCTAGGCGTCGGTAAGTCAGTAGAGACTGACCGGACTCTAAGAAGAAAAGTGACCAGACTCTGGCTGAACGTTGTTCAGCGTCCGGTCCCGCTGACGTGGCAGCATAGAGAAGAGGAGAAAGGACCGGACGCTGATGCTGCGTCCGATTGTGACTGACCAGACACGTCCGGTCGTGAGTGGAACCTTACTAGAAGTGACCAGACGCTGGGGTCCTATGTCCGATCCTACACTACAGTGCGTCCGGTCACAACTTAAGTGTACTGATGACCGTTGAGATCGGACGATCAATATTTAAAGTAGGTGCCACGTGGCGTGCATCGTGTGACCGGACGCTGGGGTCCTACGTCCGGTCAATACGCTCGGCGCGTCCTGTCGCCCCATTTTTCAGTGAACTGAGGAGCCAATGGCTCTATTTTGTGGGGACTTCTATTTAAGCCCTATGGCCAGCTCTAACTCACCCTCTTGGCCTTTTGCATTGACATAGCAACCTTATGAGCTTAGCCAAAGCCCTCCCACTCATCTCCATCATTGATTCACCATCTTTGTGAGATTGGGAGAGAATCCAAGTGCATTGCTTGAGTGTTTGCATCTAGAGGCACTTGGTGTTCGTGTTTTGCTGCGGGGTTCGCTTGTTACTCTTGGTGGTTGCCGCCACCTAGATAGCTTGGAGCAGCGAGGATCGTCGAGTGGAGGTTGGTGATTGTCTTCAGCTCCGATCGTGGTGATTGTGAGAGGTTCTTGACCTTTCCCCAGTAGAGAACCAAAAGGTACTCTAGTAAATTGCTCGTGGCTTGTGTGATCCTCATCTTGTGTTGGCTATGTGGCACCCTATTGAGGGTTTGGCGTGTGATGCCAATTAGCGCGTAAACCTCCAAGTGAGTGAATCGCCACAATGAGGACTAGCTTGCCGGCAAGCAAGTGAACCTAGGTAAAAATCATTGTGTCATCATTTGATTCTAAGGTGATTGATCTTCATTGGTATTCTTTCTTGTGATTGATTGGTTCATTCCTCAACTCGGCGGTATAACAATCTTGCTCTATTTCTTTACATTACCGCAAACTAGTTGTCAAGCTCTTTAGTGTAGCTAGTCATGAGAGCTTCTTAGTTTGGTTAGTGTAGCTCTTTAGTTAGCATTTGAGAGCACACTAACTTAGTGTAGTGACATAGCCATTGTGTGGATAGTGATTATAGAAACTAGAATTGTGGTAGGTGGCTTGCATTTTAGTAGGCTAGTGCAACACTCGCTTCGCCTTATATTTGTCTAACCGGTTTGCTAAGTGTTGTTGTAGAAATTTTAATAGGCTATTCACCCCCCTCTAGCCATTAGGACCTTTCACCTTGAAGATGAGGAATTCATAGATCAGATGTAAACCCTAAAAATCAATCCAAATCACAAGTAATGGCAACAACAACAACAATCAGAGTGAACATAAGGATTTATCCCATGGTTCAACTCGCCACAAAGGCTTGTCTACATCCATGTTGTTGAGGTTAGCCACAAAGGCTATGGTGTCTCTTTCAACTCGCTCCTCTTCTCCAACCTATCACCAAGGCAATAGGTTAGAGGGTTCCACTAAGTCATAAAGGATAATACAAACTTCTCGGTGCTCAACCACAGCGGATTGGGTGCTACCGGGCGACCGCTAGCCGTCTAGGAGCCAAGCTCCAAGAGTAACAAACATACCATGTGGCTAGGGCTTCACCAAGTGCACAAGAACTGAGGAGAAGGATCTTCTCAAGCTTTCTCACACTCTAGAGCCAAATCCCTCAAGGAATCACGGAGATCTTGAGCAAGGGAGTTGGGAGTCACTGAGCTTGAGAGAGAGAGAGAGAGCTTCTGTTCGAAGTGAATGAGTCAGGGAAAAAGATAACCGTTGGGGCAAAGGGGTGAGTATAAATACCCCCACCATCACCCACAAAACGGTCGGGTTAGACAGACCCCGGAGCCTTCGTGTTAGGATGCGGAGGTTCCACGCCGCAGAGGTTTCGCACCGGAGCACGGAGGTTCTACGCTGGCCAGACCAGATAAGAATTCAGCTTGGCTGGCTTTTGTGGCTAGGATTATTTTAGTTGTAGATGGAGTTTTGAGCACTTGGTTCCACCCAGCACACCATTAGTATCCCCCTTGATAGTTCGGCTTGTCCTATAACTCAATTTCAAAATATAAAAACAATTAAACTATCTCTTGGAGCCGTGGCATGCCATCCATTCAAGTTGGGGGGTCTCCTCCTTTGTTTCTTTGCATCCACGATTAAAGATATGATGTCAAACACTTGTCAAAGCTATTAGTCCTTTAATTATGTGGTCAACATCACCAAAACCCACATAGAGCTTGATTGCACTTACAATCTCCCCATTTTTGGTAAATGTTGACAACATAATTAAAGCTTACATTTAATTGAAAGATTGAGCTTTTGATAGCATGAATACAAGGGCTCCCTTTAATATATGCAAGATTTGTTTGGAATTATAAAAATGTCCCTTCAAGACATACTTTGCATATATTAAGAGCAAGTGTGAAAGATACATTGTATTCATGCCATCGTGGGGTGCAAAAGAAGTGTGTCAAAAATAATCCGTTATGTATATGATAGTTTATGCACAAAAGAAAATATCCTAGGTCTATAGACCACGGAGCCTCCATGTTCTGCACACACAGAACTTTTTCAATAGCAACAGAAGCATCTCAGATATATAAACAAACACCACACAATTCTAATATGCTAGTAACATATGAATATAAACAAGTTCTACCACAATTCTAGCATCCATTACAAGCATAAAGTCCACATATCCATGGCCATGACCTCCAATCGCCACACAAAGGCGATACAAAGTATTATTACAGACCACTAAGATGAAAAAGACCTCGAAAATGACATCGACTCTCACAACTCACAACTAAATGTCTCAACAATACACTACCATGATGACACTATGACGAAAGACGATGACGACACAAAAGATGTCTCAACGCCACACTACCACGATGACACTATGATGAAAGACGACGACGACATAAAAGAAACATCTCAAACTTGCCTCTCTCCCCCTTTGTCAACAGGTGCCAAAAAGGGAAAGAACAAGAGAGGTAAGGCATGGTTGTCTCACTACTCCCTTCTCCAAACATTACCAATGTCACTATCATCATCATCTATCGGGTCGGTCTACTGCCTAAAACAGTCCTCTCACCGGACTCCTCCTCACTATCACTCTGTCGACTGTGTGTGTAGTAGCTATGTGCCTCTGTGGCCTAGACTATCCTCTCTCATGTTTGAGGATGTTCATCCTCTCACCAAGCGTCTCCTGATCATGAGGATACTCCATCTCTCCATCATCCTCACTACTGTCCTCATAGGGTGGAAACACTGGTAGTGGCGGAATCTCTCTAACCTCAAGTCCTAGCTGCCTCTTCATGTCATTGATGTCCTTCCTTCCCTCATAAGCGGCATCCACAACATATTGACACATGCAAAATATATTCTTGAGCAACTCCTTGAGCTTGCTCCCCCTGGATCTGTGGTGGGAAGAGGAAGGCCTGCTGCAGCTAGGTCTCTCAAAGGGTGTAGCCCTACTGCAGCTGACGTGCTAGCAGTCCCAACTAGTGCCTCCCAGCCTGTGTGCTGCCACTGTGTCAACCTGTATGGCCTGTGCTCCACATCCTTCTTAAACTCAATGCCGTACACCCTCTCAATGATATACATGATATAAGGAGCATACGGGAGATCATTCCTAGCATCATCTAGTGAGTCACTCAACTCAGCCCAAATAAACCTACTAACAAAGAAAGCATCACTCCCTAGAGCCATCCTTGCAAGCAAGTTCTTTGCATACTTCCTCAGTGAAGTTGAGTCACCACCATTTGGGTTGATTGTCTCTCTAAAAAGGTTATTCATGGCATAGTAGAAAGACTTCAGCCCTACAGCTTTCTCATCAGCTAGATCTCTCCTCTCTTATGCAAATACAATATCCTCAGCTTTCATGACATTCTCTGTCTGAATGGTGTCTGCATATCTATCTCCACTCCTAAACCCTAGAAGACGAGCAAAAGTAGTGAAATCTACCTTGTAGTGAACTCCTTCCGTCATCTAATGAATGGTCTCATTTGCCACATCATGGAAGAAAGTGGCATGAAACTGAGCTAGGATCTCTTGATTCCAATCATATTGGAAACCCATGATGTCCTTCAGCCCATGCTCAGTCACTGTATCTATCACTCTCTTGGAATCTAGGGTGTTCGTGCTCTCAATATGATCCTAGTCAATGTACTTCATCTGCACTATCTTCTTTTCTTTGGCAAGAATCACACTCTTGTAGAAGTCAAACTAAAATAGAGACCAAAACCTATAGTCTATCCCTCTGTCATTCAGCCACACATAGGGATTTTCTACCCTAGCTCTCTTGACTTGCACTCCCAAATTGTGATAGTTACTGTGCTGCCTTTGGACTCCATGATCATAGATCACTGGCTCTCTCCTCACTGGGGCACCCTGATGCTGAACCATATAGGACTAATCAAACTCTAAGAACTAAGGGGGTGTGTCTAGTGCACCAATTGCAGGTATGATCTTCCCTTCTCTTCCTCTATCATCAGCAGGTCCTTCTCCATGTCCAGCAGCACCAGCACCACGGCCAGCACTGCCATGACTAGCACCACTACCACTTCCTCTTCTAGGTTGACCTTTTTGGCTACCTCGACCTCTACCCTGCTATCCACTGCCTTGACCAATAGCTTCACCACCTCCAGCAAGCTCTCGAACAACTATCCCTCTGATCTGGTGGCCGATAGGATCATTGGAGCGCTTCAACCTCTTCTCATTTCTCCGACCTAGATCATGTTCTATCTAACGAAAAGAACACGTAGAGAGGATAAGAAATAGTGCTTAAACATAATAGCAACATCATAGTAGGTTTGAGTTGAGTTTTTAAGCAAATCAAGGCACTCAGTCTGTCCAGATCGTGGAGCCTCCGTGCTCTAACCCGAAGCCTCTGGGGTTCGGAGCCTCCACATAGATGCCCGGAGCCTCTGTGTTCTGGCGGATGAGACCTTAATTTGATTCAACTATCAACTAGAATCTAGCACAATGTACCATCAAATCTAGCACTAAATAACTAACACAACTCTATCTATGCAAGAAATCAATCGAATAGATAACCTAAATTGAATCCATGGTGGAATTAGGGTTTCACCTTGGATGTGAGAAATCGAAGGGGAGGAGGACGATGACGATCGCAGACGGCCTCAAGAACTGCTTGTCTACTGCGGGCGTAGCCGGGGAGCCAAGGATTTTGGCCGGCGACGACTGCTCCTTCAAAAGACGGCGAAGACGGCTCCTTCCTCCTCCTCCATGGACTCCCCATGAGTCCTGGCCATGGGCACCACCACGGCTCACTCGCTCACAACTAGGATAGCCTGAGCGATGGTGCAGCAGCGGTGCGAGAGATGGCGCGATGACGGCGATGGCGAGAGCGAGTGCGAGCGCGCGTGCGAGAGAGAAGGGAGCGGTGCGGCTCGAATAAGGCCCCAGTAACTTAGGGAAGTTACTGGGAGGGGTAAAACAGGAAAGATGAAAAAATATTTTGATTTTTACCCAAACCCTAATCGAACCGTCAGGGCACGGAGCCTCTGCGCTAGGCCACGGAGCCTCTGCGTGGAAACACGAAGCCTCCGCAAACTGACATTGAGCTGAGACTAGGTCTGGATTTCAAGGTAATTTGTCAGTGTTTTGATTATGGTCATGAACTTTTTGTCTCTTGTAGCTAGCCAACAGATCAACAATTCATAATAATAGCTACTTGAGACAAGATTTGAGATGAGTGGGAGGGCTTTGGCTAAGCTCACAAGGTTGCTATGTCAATGTAAATGGCCAAGAGAGTGAGCTTGAGCCGGCCATGGGGCTTAAATAGAAGCCCCCATGAAATAGAGCCGTTGGCTCATCAGTCCACTAAAAAACGAGGCGACCGGACGCATCGGTCGGTTTGATCAAACTCAGGACCCCAGCATCCGGTCACGTGATGCACGCCATGTGTCCCCTGCTTCAAATGCTGATCGCCCGATCTCAACGGTCATCAGTGCATTTAAGTTGTGACCGAACGCTCTACAGTGTAGGACCAGACACAGGACCTCAGCGTCCGGTCACTTCCAGTAAGGTTCCACTCGTGACCGAACGCGTTAGTTTGTTCACGACCAGACGTAGGACCCCAGCGTCCGATCACTTCCAGGAAGGTTCCAGAGGTGGAAATTCACGACCGCACACGTCCGGTCATGCTCGACCGGACTCGCCCATCATCCGATCACTCACTGACTTCTCTGTGCGCCGCCACATCAGCAGGACCAGATGCTGAATAGTGTTCAGCCAGAGTCCAGTCGCCTGTGTTTGGTAAAGAGACCGAGGGCGGCCTTCATTGCGCACCACTGACCGGACACAGGACCCCAGCGTCTGGTCACGACATGACCAGCGTCTGGTGCACTCTGTGAAACCCTGTCTTTTCTGCACAGGGCGTTGGTGGCACTGTTGGACTGTCCGCAGTCTACGGGCGGACACTCCACCGGTGAAGTTTCGAACCCTTGCTCCCAAGTGCTAAACACAATACGTATCACCTTTGTGCATGTGTGTTAGCATATTTTTACAAACATTTTCAAGGGTGTTAGCACTCCACTAGATCCTAAATGCATATGCAATGAGTTAGAGCATCTAGTGACACTTTGATAACCGTATTTCGATACGAGTTTCACCCCTCTTAATAGTACGGCTATTGAACCTAAATGTGATCACACTCGCTAAGTGTCTTGATCACCAAAACAAAATGGCTCCTACCACTTATACATTTGCCTTGAGCCTTTTATTTTTCTCTTTCTTCTTTTCAAGTCCAAGCACTTGATCATCACCATGGGATTACCATCATTATGTCATGATCTTCATTTGCTTCACCACTTGGAATGTGCTACCTATCTCATGATCACTTTGATAAACTAGGTTAGCACTTAGGATTTCATCAATTCACCAAAACCAAACTAGAGCTTTCACAAGGAGGAGTGCGCCATCTGCCCGGCGGCGTTCGTGGAGGGAGACCAGCTGCGTGTGCTGCTGCGCTGCGCCCACGGCTTCCACTCGACCTGCAGGATGCCAAGGCAGCACTGGAGCCTACTGCTGCTGCGGGCTTGCTTCCACCTTGGCCGATCGATGGAGCGAGCTTGTCATCCAAATCGATCCACTGATGGAAAATATGGCCAAGGGGTCGAGAAGCAACGATGATCGACGTCTTGGATCCGATCCGATACATACAACATAATAATGTCATTAATTCATTGGATACAAGCAAGCACGTTGACGACGTTGCCCAGGGAGCTCATCGCGCCCACCATGCGCTAGTAGCCTAGTAGAGCACTGCCACCGTCGTTCTCTTTGATTTTTTTTCTTTTAGTTCTTGCTTGGTTGCTGCTGATCGTCGTGTCCGTGCCTTTTCCCTTATTGTGACTGCAACATGCAGGTGCGGAGGGGCGTCAACCTGGTCTACGGCGGCGGCAGCATCGGCCTCATGGGCGTGATTGCTCAGCTCGGATGGTTCGTGGTGGCGGCTTGGGTACCTTGCCGCGCGCTTGCAATTTCACCTTCTTTTTTTTCACACCCCTTTTGAATACTCTTTCTGATGTTGGAGTATTATTATATGACTATGAATTTCTAGGCTAAGTTATTTACTTAGTTTGTGTTTATTAAGTTATTTCATGGTGACATGCAAACAGCTATGTGATGATGATTGGCACATGAGGCAAATGCAACTTCATTTAGCTTCTCTAGCCTGAGGGCACTTTCGTCTTTACGCAGCTCCATTTGAGACCGTTAGCAGCAATAGTCGACGGAATTGCATGGAGGGCAAAAGAGTTCCGACCAGTGGCACTTATGACCGCTCAAACTTTTTAACGGCTCATGAGTAATTACAAACTTTTATAATGGCACATAGGTAAAACCCTCCCGACGAAGACTTCGCTTGAGTGGCAAGCAGAGCTCAGTAGCCGAATAATGACCCCACCTAAGGTAAAAAAAAAGAATACAATTCTAATGATGCTTATTTAATATTATAAATATATTGATAACTTTTCATTTAGACTTTTTTTTCCGGGTAAAGAGAGCTTTATTTAACTGGGCAAAATATTACGATCATCATTTAAGAGGTCAGTGACACACGCAGGTGCCTGCCTCAGACAAGTTAAGTATGAACATTTTGCCTAGCTAAATGACCTAGCTCATGAGCCACCTTGTTGCACTCTCTCTTTACCTCGTGGAATTTCCATTCCACTAGCGTCTGCAAATACTCTTTGGCCTTCAAAATGATATACCGAAGCTTTGATCGGTAACTTTTCATTTAGACTTTGCTAGACGTAAATAAAATGGATTGATTTAGGGGAAAAAAACTGTAACTGTACTCTAGTATTGCTAATTTTCCTTCATCAGTGTGGGAGGCGCCCACGGAGTTGGTGATGAGGCCTACGTGGGGGGTGGTGGCCAGCAGACTTGTGTTGCCGAGGTGGTGTGGCGGCGGGCAGTCCCTCTTAGCGGTGGTTGTTTCCGGCGCAAGGAGGCATTCTGAGCTGTAGGACGTGTGTGGCACTTCTACCTTCAATGAGGTAGCTAGGTCCTGGAAGCTACGGTGCGCACGCTTGGATCTCAGTAGATGGAGCCGGCTTGGCAAGCACTAGAGGCAGCTATGGCTTGCAGCGAACTACGACAGTTAGCTTTGCTCGGCAGCGGGCTACCTCGGTGTGGGACAGTGTCGGCAACGACGGCACAAGCGGTGACGGCGGTGTTTTCGTCCTGACGACTCTATCGTCTTGTTGTTGGCGGTGCAGTGTGGTGATCGGCTTGTGGTTCGAAGGCGGTCGAGCATTTCGGCCTGTGTGCCTCGTGTCGATGTCCCATTCCGATCGGCCAAAGTTATTTTTCTTCTTCTCTTGAGTTGAGTTCGGTGCATGTCGATGTCCCAATCCAACCGGCCGTAGTTGTACCATTTTTATTTTGCTAGTCTGGGCTTCATCTGCTTTTTAATATAATTAGCAGACGGATTCGTTTCAAAGAAAAAAAAATCTTAGCTTTAATTTCACAATAGTATATTGTTCCACAACAGTCTACTGCCCACTGGAAACCTACTAACTTATGATAAACAAAGGTCAAATATATATACCATGTATTACATGAGAAATAGTTGGGCCTTGGCATATAGCATGGGCACTATACCAACTAATAATTAAAGACAACTCACTCGGAAGATGTTAGCGTGAGGCTTGGGAATTGGATTTGGTTGAAGAAATAGCAGGAACAAGGCAGGATTAGACAAGGTCTGTTCTAGTATTCAGAGATATAGTTCATCACAATAGGAGGCCTCTCTTAACAACAATACAGAGTATATAATAAAACGCGGACAGCCGGCGGTAGGCTGGCTTCAGACGGCATCGCTCCTTGATGGATCACGCGTTGCTCCATTCCGGCCCGAAGACGCGTGGGTTTGGCTTCCTAGGCCGGCCCATCTTCTTTGCGTTTGGCTCGTCAGCGCTTGATGGCGTCGCCTCCCCCGTTGCCGGACGCGGCACAGTAGAAGAAGCGCTGACAAAAGAGTCGTGCCGTTGTTTTTTAGATGTGTTTTCATCACTGGACACATCATATTCATTTCGTTTACGACCTGTTCCAAGTTGACTAGGCACGTCAAGGTGTGGTTCATTGGGGAATCCATGGTTGTGCTCAGAGATGTACATGACAAACAATGTGTTGGGATCATTATTGTCCGGCTGCAAAATCTTTGTTGCACTGCATCCTGTCGAGTTTCTCCAAATGCATGTGTAGTAAGACCTGAAAAATTACATTATAAGATAAGATAACTGAAAATATCATCAGATTTCCTCAGAGGTCATAGAATCGTAGACAGAAATATTTACCTATTTGGATGGTAATACAAATTAAGACATGCCTGATTTACCTGTTGGTAATCTAATTTTGCTGGGTGTACTTCGTATTTTACAATTAGTAAAACACAATTTATGCTTATAAATAAGAAGTGCCTAATTATAATTCCTTATTAAAATGCTTGATTACTGGTTCAATTATAAAATCTTTAAAATGCTTGAGTAAAACACAATTTATGCTTATAAATAAGAAGTGCCTGATTTACAATTGGTAAGGTACATTCAAGGTTTTCATTTTCGGAAATTAAAATTTATCGGGGGTCACAGATAAAGAGGATAAACAGGATATATCGGAAATATCGGACCAAATTCAAATAAAATTTAGTTTGAATTTAAGTAAATTTAAATAAATTTAAACAAAATTTGTACGAAAAAGATAGATATTTTCTTATCCGCACCTACGGATAAAAAGGATATATCGGAAATATCACGAGATTTCGGCCGATAAATTTTTCCCTGGGTACATTAACAAAGGTTAGGAACCCAATATTTTATAATATTTATATCCTACAGCAATGGGAGCGAAAACAGTCAAAAACACAACTCCTCAAAAGATGAAACTGATGTAAACAGTCTACAGATTTAGTAGTTTCTCTACATGCCCACATTATGTTCTCACCTTGCAAATATGTAGCCAAATATATTCTTTTCTCCAAACTTTTCCCACTTGCTACCATCATCCAAGAGATCTGTATATGTCAAAATTTTTAGCACCATATGTCTCCTTGTCAGGCTATTCCTGTGTACAAGGAAACGTTTAGTAACAAATAAGTATTCCTAGAAGATTTTAGAATATAGTGATCTGCATGTTCAAGGGAAAAATACAGTGATAACGATATTGCTTCCATTTCAAAATAAAGGGCGTACCCAGTGCAGAGAGCTCCCGCTCTGTGCAGGATCTGGGGAAGGGTGTCAGTGGCAAGCCTTACCCTCGCCTGTGCAATGCGAGGAGACCGTGACTCGAACCCGGGACCTTCCGGTCACAGGCGGTAAGACTCTACCGCTTGCACCAGCCCCGCCCTTCATTGCTTCCATTTCAAAATCTGGCACACAATTTTTTTAAAACCACAAATGCAATTTTAACGATCTTTAATTTATTTCGTAATTTATTCCTCCTACTGTGATCTCTTAATTATCTGCACTAACACTAGCACAAGAATATCATGGCCATTTCTATAACGTGGGCTGGCAGTATGCTAAGTCCATCTAGGTTTGTCCTAAGTTGAACTTTTATAACTTTGACTATCAATATATAAAATTTTATATAGATTCACTTCACAAGATTGTCATTACTAGATTCATGTGAAACAAAAAATGATTTCATATAGAATTAGGAGAATCCTAGATGCACTTAAAGTTGTAATCAAAGGAAGTGATAAAAGCAAAAAGAACAACACAGTACATTCGCATACCTTCCACTAACCACTTTCTGGCCGATATGGTCTTCCATTGAACTTCCAACCAAATCAAGTTTCAAGCACCTGACAACTTTTAAATCTGAAATAGACAAGGAATAAGCATATATTGATAACAGCTCTTTGCAGTCAATAATTTCCAACCTCTTCAAGGTTGTCAATTGATGTGGGAAACTAATAGATCTAATCTTCTGGAAGCCTTCTATCTTTAGTGACTCCAGTAATGGAAGTTCTGAGAAGGTCGGCAGTTCAACACCATAATGAAATGACACATGCACTAGGGAAATAAGGCAAGGCAAGTTGGTGAGTTTTGGGCATCTACTAATAGAAAGACGGAAGAGTCGTGGAAAATCCTCCACTCTCGTGCTAACCCAGAACTGCAAATCATACATCTCGCATATATTCAACACCTCCAGTGATGGAAATGCAATGGGATGTTTTTCTTCAGTGGCCAAAGAACTAGTCTCGATTCCAAATCTTTCAACAGCATTGATTCTCTGTATGAAAAGAGATTTAAGAGATGGCAGATCACCAAGGTAAGGGAGCTCACTACAGCCATGGCAGTTATCAAGTGTAACTGAGATGAGCTTGAAAAGGTAATTGTCCTGCATCCAGACAGGAAACAGATTTCCAGCATAATTTCGAATGGCAAGCTCCATAATGTTGCTGTTAGGTTGAAGATTTTGAAGAATCTCATTAGTAATTTCTTTGCCCATGTCATCGTCCATGTCTTCTTCCTGGTAAGACCACTCCAATGTCAAAGCTTCTAGCAAGTGCTTACCCATCATATTTGCTTCTCCGGCATCATTGGCTGTCTTAATATTCTCAAGCCCAGTTACATGAACATGTCCCCTTAGTCCATTCAGATTCTTCAACTCTGAAATCGAGCAATGCAACAAATCATTCCCAATGTTGAACGTCGTGAGTGTTTGGAGATCTGTCAGATGTCCTATACCATGAGGCATGCCAACATTAACGTTGCCCGATTCTTTCTGCACATCAAGGTGTCGCAGCTTTGCCAAATTACTTGTGCTTCCTGGTAAGTCAATGAGGTGGCAACAATCCTTCAGTTCCAATGTCTGAAGACTGTTTACCAGTCCTATTTCAATAGGAAGGCTTTTGATCTTGGTGTTGTTGAGAGCCAAGAGCCGCAGGTGCTTCATGTTCCCAATAGAAATTGGCAGCTCTAGTATGTCTGTATAGCTCAAATTTAGTGCCCTTAAGAATCTATGTTTCACGAAAACATCATCCATAAGTAAAAATTCTCACCACTGGGAAACATCTTCTGATAACCAGAAAAGACTGCAGATTCCTTACTTCATTAGAAAGTGCAGCTGTCTTAAAATCTGAAAGAACAAGGGATAGGTGGGGAACATTTTCAGCTAAGCTGCAGAATGGTTCCTCACATCAGAAGCACTCATTCTTGGAAACAGAGTGTGCCAGATCATGAAATAGCTCATGCATAACAAAGCTATCTTTATGATCATTATGAAATGGAGAACGCTGGAAAAATGATCTGCAGAATAGTTGGTCAAAATAATGCAGGGCAGTATCTTCTGGCTTAGTACCTTCTTCACAGAAGACAAAGCCTTCAGCTATCCATAACCGGATGATGTGATGCTTCACGAAAATATAATCTTTGGGGGATAGGGAACAAAATTTGAAGCACTGCTGAAGGTGTGATGGCAAAAGATCGTAGCATAATCTTAATGCTGGTAAGATACCATCAACGATCATATCAATTTCAGACAATCCAACTTCAGAATGACATAACAACCCACTTAGGGCTTTAATGCACATTGGATTGCCACCACATTTCTCCACAAACTTCCAGCCAATGCTTTCTAACTGACAGTAGTTATTCATAACTAAATCTTCAAGCACGTGTTCCTTGAAAATCATAAAGCATTCTTCTTTGGATAGAGGACTCAAGTAAAAGGTTTGCATTGCTCCAATCTGGTTAGCAACTTCCTTGCTCTTGGTAGTTACAATGACAGCGCTTCCTTTTGCACAAACATTAAGTAGCTTCTGTAGATAACCCCAGAAATATTGGCTCTTGATTTCAGAATCGTCTAGTACAAGTAATAACCTCTTGCTAGTAAGTTCTTCTATTACAATTTCTTCAAGAACACTGATTGAGGCATCACCGCAAGATGCACAAGTAGTGAGCTCTACTATCTTACCTAATAGCCTCTTTTTATCACACATATGCAGCCATATTCTCAAATCGAAGGTATCCAAAATCATTCGGTTATTGTAAATTCGATGGACTAGCTCAGTCTTTCCCATGCCACTTTCACCAACTATGCAAGCATAAGTGACTATCTGGTCGCTATTGTGAGACTCATCAGAAAGTAACATGTCAATAATACTTTGCTCATAACACCTATATGAGTGCAAAGAAGTAGCCTGTGGACAAAAAGGATAGGAAATTTGAGTATCAATATTATTCACAAATTAAATCATTCTCAAACAGAACTAATTACATGAGTAAAAGAGCTTAGTAACCTTTGGGCCACACTGGTGATGGATCTGGTTCTTCTTCCACCATCTTAAACTATCTAGGCGATTCGCCAGATCTTTGAAGGAATCAGGAAAGCCTTGAATACTGGTAAGAGGCGACAAGGTTAGGGATTTCAAGTTTGCAAGTGTACATAGGCACTCAACATCCAAGTCAACTCGATGGCTGCCTGATAAATTCAAGTACTTCAGTTCCTGGAGGTTACTAAATGGTTGTGGAAGCTCCTTCAATCCCTTGCAATATGATAGGTTCAGATTCTCTAAATTGCCAAGATTTACTAGAGAAGCAGGTAAGTTTTCAAGGCTGGAACAGCCTGCCAAATCCAGCAATCTTAGCTTGGAAAGCTCACAAAGTGACACTGGTAAATTCCTTAGTTCATGGCAGCAGGAAAGAATAAGAATTTGCAAGTTCTTCAGGCTTCCTATTGACATTGTCAATGTGTGAAGGGAATAACAGTGAGAAAGTTTCAATGCAGCCAGATTAGAAAGGTTGCCAATGGAAGGAGGCAGCTGTGTAAGGCCACTGCAGCTTGAGAGATCCAAACACAAAAGACTTCTGATAAACATAGACGACAAATATATAGGGTCAGTCATGCGTGCTGGTACACTATGTGCATTCACCCCAAATCCCTTGTTCTGACCAGCATATGTCAGATCATCAAAAGCAAACACAGGAAGTTCTAGGCTCTCCTTCTTACCCTCCATGTTAACTATGTTAATAACGCCTAAAATGCCACGACACAAAAGGATGCACCGCATGACTGAAGAACTAAGTGACAACATATCACTGTAGTTCCCAAGAACTGCACCAGACAATCCAGGGCTTCCATGTCGAAGGCCCTCCAATTTGTCAGTAATTGGTAAGATGACAAGTTCCTGTGAAGCTAGTAAGTGCATGAAGCTTATAGCTGTTGTTTTGGAACAAGTCCCTGGCACATTGGGCATTACCTTCTTGAAGTGTGTCCCAACCCCAAGCTTGGCCAGGATCATCTTGTAGTGCAGATGTTCCAGAGATTCTTCTGCATCTGAGGTCAAATGTTTGACATGATTGAACCAAGCATCGGACGGTAGCTTTCCACCAAAGGATGAGATGGTGGTTCGAACATGAACAAGCCTCTGGAAGAGCTGCCTGATTAAGCCTGCACACACTTCAACTTGCGGGTCACCAGCTGGTTCAGCTTTTGGAGATCGCTCGGCGTCACCAACAGGTGGAGCAGGTGCTCCTTCCCCACGGCCTGATTTACTGCGACAATGAATGAAGATTAGGAAAGTAACCCGGTTGTTAATCACGGCATTTATTTTTTCAAAAGGACAGCAAGAACTTTGTCATGATTATATTAATATAGATAGAAGGAAGAAAAACAATAAATAAACAGAGGAAGCAAAAAAAAAAGGAAAAAAAGGGATGAAAAAAAAACAGCTGCAGCAGCCCACCCGATTGTTAGGGTCTGTCTAGAACTGCTCTGCTCCATTAAATGTAGCTCCACAGCAGCTCCACCACGGAGCAGCTCTACCTGTTTGGCTTGCATCTTAGCTCCAGGTTTTTGTGGGAATAGTCTATTATGCCCTTAGGATGCTATATGGCTGGTGATTTGATATATGCAGTATACAGGAGTGTTTCATATTTTTCTCCTTGGTTTATGTCATCTGTTTGCTTCCAAGTCGCAGCTTTTCCTTTACACACCGGTTCTTCTGATTTGATGTATCTTTTTTCCCTAATCACAGCACTATATG
>NW_027097038.1:0-11697 GCF_019320115.1 Miscanthus floridulus | reverse complement strand
GCTTCCGCCCGGTCGCTCGTCGGCTGCCGCTGAAGCGACGACACAAGACAAATCCTCGGCGAGACAACGCCCGTCCAGGTGAGGCGAAAGCAAGCAGACTCATCCTCCATGAAATCGAACCACAAATACATCAAAGATGCAATCAAATCATAGATCTACTGAACCATAAACAGAGATGACCCAAAAAAACAGAGCTCGAATCAGGGGAGAGAGTGCAGCGTAAGAAGGTACCTGCTGACCTCAAGCAATGGTGGAGCAGCGAGCCTCCGAATCGCCGAGGAGGGGACGCCGACGAGCTCGATGGGGAGGACCACGGAGAGGGGCAGAACAATCGCCACCGCGACAAGCTCCAGAAAGCACAATACCTTTCCTGTCTGTGCGCGGGGATCGGGGAATAGGAACAGTGTCCGAATTGGGTTCTCGGTCCGTTGGGTAGTAGCGGATGCGGCCTCCAGTGCCCGGACCCGATAAGAAAGATCGTACCCAACAAAGGAAACAGAGCGCAACGTCGCCTGAGAGAGAGCCCAGATTTCAGGCGACTGTACAATAGGAAATGTGTTTTTTTTCTGCCCGTGTATAATCGGTAGCGACAGCAGCAACAATAGCGACAGAAAAAGAGGGCTGCATCTTTTCATCTTATCTCCTACTTCTTGTCACTATTAATTTTAGAATGGCCCAAAAAAAAAGGACACAAAATAAGGCCCTGTTTAGATTCCAAAAAATTTCACCCCAAAGTGTCACATTGAATCTTGCGGCATATGTATGGAGTACTAAATGTAGACGAAAAACAAAATTAATTGCACAGTTGGGTGAGAAATCACGAGACGAAACTTTCGAACCTAATTAGTCCATAATTAGACACTATTTACCAAATACAAACGAAAGTGCTACAGTAGCCAAAACAAAAACTTTTCGCCATCAACGCGGCCTAAAACCACGTCTACCTAGCTGATGAAACAAAACTTCTCTGCTACTCGGGCGTAAGCATAATGAGTGATGATTGGTACTGACGTTGCACCAGCAAACGTGTCACCATTTTTTTCATATAATATCCTATGCCTCGGGCAGAGGTATTTTTGTGTAAATATTGCAAGAAACACTTGAGAAATGATATAAAGTTGTCGAATGAGAATTGCATTGGCAAAAAGAATTCATATACATGCTACAGACGCGCTAGTAGTGCGGTGACAAGGCCCCTATGGTTGAGCCGGCCGGCCAGGGTTCGAACCCTGGGGACCTTATTCAGCTACCCCCAATATCCGGCTGTGGATGAAAATAAACATAGACGGAGCATTTGTTGATCAGTTGGACGAAGCAGGAGTGGGGGCTGTGGCTCGGGCCGGGATTGCAACAGGGGCGTAATCTTCTTGGCTTGGAAATACCATAGCAGGTGCAGCAGCGCATCCCAAGCGGAGGCCTTAGCCTGCGTTAAAGGCCTACGTCGAGCTGTACAATTGTCACTGCCTCAGGTTATTGTCGAGACGGACTGCGTGCGGACAGTTGAGTCCATGAGGAGCGCGTAGAAGGACAGATCGGAGATCGGCTTTGTTATTGAAGAGGCAAGGAGCTCATTTGTCTGTTGAACAAGTGGCTCATTTCCAATGTAAAGAGAGAAGGGAATCAAGTTGCAAATGCTCTCGCTTGTTTAGCTAGGCGTGGTAAATTGTCCGAGGCTTGGTGAGAGGATACACCTGCGCGTACTCAACGCCGAATGTATGAACTTCATGCCTAGCTAACAAATCTCTCTAATTACACACAAAAAATATTTCAAAACTCTTTTATGAAAAAAATATAGAATCTTTTTAAAATATTGATTATTTTTTTCCAAAAAAATAGTATGGACGAGAAAGGAGTGCAAGACCGTCCACCTTTTCTTCAAGCGCTAATTATTTGGGCATATGTTTCCCTCGTAAGAGCATCTCCAAGAGTACCCTATTTTTTTCTCCCCAAATCATGTAATCCCCAAAAGGTATTGGAAGAAAAAATGAAGGCCATTGCCAAGAGTTTCCAATAAATGGCTTCCAAAAAATCAAATATGGGTCCCACATCAATTTTTGCTCGGGTTTTTTCTTTTCTTGCCGACTGTTCATGGGGTCGCGATCCCTTTCTGAGGCCGCGACGTGCCTGCCGCCGCCGCCACCTCCCAGCCAGCCGAGCCCTCCTCCCTACCGGCCGCTGCCACCTCGCCGCCAGTCACCAGAGTTCTTAATGCGAACTCGATGAGTCGCGACGCTTCCTTGCGGAAGCGACGCCCGCCACGCTCCCCTCCAGCGCGGTCGACCGGCCGGCTTCTGGCCCGCCCGCTGCCGGCCCCCATCCGCGGCGCGCCCAGGCCAAGCGCGCCGAGATCGACCCTCCGCGCGTGCTCAGGAGCCCTCCCAGCCTGACCCTATGGTTTGGGCGGTGCCTGCAGCAACGTGCCGGAGCCCTACGCTCTCCATCGGTTGTCGGCAGCAAGGTCAATGCCGGCGTCCTACACCGCTGTCAGGAACGAGTACCCAACAGGTATGCCCGCCCCTTCTCTTCACTTCCTGCTGTTGGGAAGGAGAAGATGCCGCGGGAAGGAGGAGATGCGCGCGGTCTCGCTACGCATATTTTTACGCACGGAGAAGGCCGATATGCAAGTGCGGAAGATGGGGAAGGGTTATGGGGTACTCTTGGAGATAAGTTTTTCTCCCTTTTCCCCAAAAAACATGAATGGGGAAGGGATATGGGAAACTCTTGGAGATGCTCTACTATGTGATATGTGAGACAGTTAAAGGGCCCACTTTCTTTCTCTTGCGCTGCTGCTACCGCCTTATTTAATATCCTACCAGTTTTGTGCCTATATGTGACAGCGTATATATAGTTTTGTGCCGCTTGGAGGAGGCACAAAATCCTTCTGGAAAGTGTCCATTTAACCTCCTTGAACTACTAGTGTATTATATATATAGCCCCTTGAACTCTTGAAACCGTTGGCTCGATGTCTTAGTTTGAAGTGGTTTGAAGGTGTTTTTGTTCTTCTCAGTTAAATTTTTTTATATATACTTGATAAGGTTTTTTAAACCACAAAAAAATATCTCTAAATTTGTAAATTTTTTAAGAAAAAACCTAGAGATAGATCGGGATACGACGAATCAAAATAAAATGTTTAGAACCTATGAAAATAACTCTTGAAACATCCAAAAATACATTATCTCTATAAATTTTGAAAAAAATATCTAAAAGATAAAAATTTGTAAAAAATTAGAATTTATGAATAAATGCATAACATTTCCACATAAAAAATATAAGATGCAACCAACATAAATGCATAGCATGAGTGCAACATTAAGGTATGTTGCATCTATGCTAGTTGCATCTCATAATTTTGTCATGAAAAGTTTTCCAAAATGCATTTGGACTTTGACAAAAGAGTTTTCACAATATTCTATTTTTTGGATATTTTCCTCAAGATATTTTCACAAGCTCTAAATATTTCAGTTTTGTTTTTAGTATTCTAATCTACCTCTAAAGCCCCGTTTAGATCCTTGGAATTGAATTTATTTTAATAATCCTAATTTAGACACATATTAACTAAGCTAATATGGTTTTATATGGATTATATTTGTATATTATTGTTGGCTACACGAGAGACATAGTTATGTGTTGCATTTCTACCATAGGGAGAAAGTTGAAGAGCGTGTTATAAGTTACAAAGTAGAAACGTAGAATGATGATATGTAGAATGAATTTCTATTTCCCACCCTATGAATTTGAGATAGGCTTACATGTAAACTTTAGAAAGTGGTTGAATGTCGAATTCTAAGCCAAGTAGCCTAATTTATTAAGTAGATTTCAATTCCTTCAAATGAAAGGATCCAAACGCCCCCCTAAGATTTTTCTCATAACTTTTCGAGGCCTGAAGGCCACTTATGTAGTTCAAAAATCCCATAAAGTATATTTATCAAATTGTTTTTATCTAAAAAAGACAAAACGGACTTCAGAATCACTTCAAACCAAGGGAGTTCAAGGGTAAAACATTTGGTTTTACAGTTTGAGGAGAAACCTAATACATTTTCGAATTAGACTTTGTATCATCCTTGCACGTGAGTTTTCTAACTCGTATGATGAGCACGGATCATGAATTTGGGTTACTACGAGATATAGAAGATGCGTGGACAGTTTGATAAGTAAAGTAAAAAATGGGACAAAAGAAAGAAACCACACGCAGAGATTTTAGAAAAAAAAAATAGATTGAAGAAATACTTCGGTTGGGTTTTGTTTCCAATCCTCTCCGCCAAGAATCATCCAATGCCGCCTCCTCTTTCCCGAAGCTTCTCGTGTGCATTCAGCCCAGCCCGCGACCAAGTGCGGACCATGTAACACGACCAAACGAGCGAGGAGACTTCACACAACACAAGCCGCTGGCCGTAGCAACGTCCGACGCGACAGCTGGCTCCAACGCCGACTTCATTCATCAAGGCTACGTTCGTTTGGGCTGGTTTGACTTATAAGTCATGGCTAAAAGTACTGTTTGTTGGTTTGGTATGAGAAAAAAATATTGTTCGTTGGCTGATAAGCCATGGCTTATAAGTCAGATACGAGGAAGCGAACATGCTGCAAAACATCGGATCCCGCCCCGTCCCGCGCCGCACCACCCCCAACCCCAACCCCATCCTCCGCCACCATGCCACGCTTTTCCTTGCCGGCCTCCTCTCCCTGCTCCCACCGCAACCACTATGGCCGTGCCCCAGCCTCCAGTAACGCCGAACACCTTGGTGACCCGCCCCGACAACCTCATACCTTCGATACTCGGGCGCGTCCCGTGCAAGGACGACCGCGCAAGCATGTCCCTCATCTGCAAGGCATGGCACGACATGATCGCCCACCTCAGTGCCAGGTCTGCATGCCCCTAAAGATGAGCATGCAGCCCGCGGCTAGCCCGAAGCACGTTTTTTTGGCCCGGCCCAAGCATGGCATGGCCTGGTATTGTGCGAGCCCGGGCCGGCACGGCTTGATGCACTGGGCCATGCTTGGCCGCACCCTAGGCCCGCGGGCTAGCACAGCACGACCCGCATTTTGTGGCAGGCCGGTGGTGGCCCGGTGAGCACTATGGCCTACTAAGAGCCCACTAGGCCCGGCATAAAACTTAAAGTGTCTGAACGACCATAAATGACCACTCATTGTGGTGGGATACGGTGTCCAAATAACCCCAAATGAGCACTCATTTGAGGGGAATTAGATTTGCACAAAACTTAAAGTGTCTGGACTAGTGTGATTTACTATCCTTACTTGGATGCACGTGTATCCACTTCAATCTACGTGTGTTGGAGTGGAATGAAATGGAACTTAGTTTAATTCCACTCTAATTCATTTCAACATACGTGGATTGAGATGAATATATGCGCATCCAAATTAGACCTAACACATTTACAGTTTGTTTCTAATTTCTATCTACCAGATCAGACCGATGATGTTGTTAGGATAAATGCTGATTAGTCTAGTCCAATGCTTTGCATTGCTGTGGTCTGAACTCTGGTATGCAACAAGGTTTTTGTAGTTTATGGTGTTTTTTGGGGCTGCCTATCAGATTTCGGGAACTCGGATGCAGAATGGTGTCAATGCAATAAAATCCGAAATCCCTTAATTTTTCTTGCAGTATCCGTACTAAGTTTATTTGTGAGCTCTCTGTTCTTATGACACTGAGATCCCACAAATGACTGGCTAACGACTTACCTACTATAACTTTGATGTGCTGAAAGTTTTGCATTTCAAAAACTCTGAATTTTCCTAACGTGAAATTTCTTTTTAGTAAGCAGTGTCAAGGGTCAAATTTTCACTTTTCTTTGGGAACATCTGCAGGGCATTTGTGACACAATCACTGTCACACAGATGGAATATATCATGCCTCCAAATTTCACGTTCTGCCTAGTGCCTCCCATACTTCTACACATTGATATTTACTTATATTTTGTCCGAGTACATATATACGTTGAAATTTGAATATGTATTTTTAGAAGTTTCTTGACTCGTGTGTAATTTAGAATTGTTACTTACACAAATTGCTTTGCACTAAAAAACAACATTCTGATTGCTTAAAACGGTCCACACGTGTCCCTTAACTCCGGTCAATGCCAAGGAGGAAAGTATCACAACCAGAAAATTCTGTTTTTAAGCTTTTTCTATACATAAAATAAATAATTTAATTATTTTAATATTTTTCAAGCTTTAGCTAGTTATTTATTAATTTTGATAAATTAAAGTGTCTTTATAAATTTTAAAATTAAAATTTCTACGGGTGTTACATTCATGCAGGTTAGGTGATTCTATTTGAGTGAAAATTAAAGAGAGTTTGATGTTTCTGTAACTCAAGAATGCAATGACGATTTTACCACTGTAGGTTTAACTTTGTGATTTTGTCCTCTTGATTTTGATTTGAAGCGTCCGTTTACCTATGTTTTGTTACACCGTATAGTCTAGGTGGATTAAATAGCAAAAAAAAAAGAAGACCACATGAAATGACAAGAATACCCTCAGGTTATGTTTTCCTATCATCATTGGCCTCTCACGTGTTGCTCGATCGATTCCTTTTCTCTCTGACGCAATAGGTTTTGGAGAAACCCGGAGGCAGTGACCATGGGTGGCGTGGGCGGGTCAGCAACCTCGGACTCCGACGGCTAGGTGGCCAGCACAAGGCAGCTAGCCAGCCCCGACGGCTAGACAGCCAAGCACTAGGTGGGCGGCTACCACTAGTCTAGGACGTCCGGTACCAAGCGGATGGAGAAACTGCTGGGAGACTTGCTAGTTTGTTAGGTCTCAATGCTTGAACGTGATATTTGCCAATAGAGATGTCAAAACTTAGTGCTAGGTGCTACTTTTGTTTTACATGTCATGTGGACCTATGTGTTGCCATCTCTTGGTCATCCCTAATGGTTTGATGATTACATGCAAGTTGTGTGATAATAAACTTGTCTGAATTGAGGTATAAATATTTTCCAAATTTTACAAAATTTGATAAATTTTGCACAAATTTATAATAATAAAACAAAGTTCTCTTACAAAACAAGGGTACAACTACAAGTCTATTTATGCAAAAGTTAACACCATTAACCGGACTTTTCGGAATAGGTTCAGACTATTCCTTCCGTTCAAAAACTTAAGGTAAATTACAAAGTTTAAAAATGAAGATAAAATTACCATTTCACTTCAAAACGAGGTCACGAACGCTTAAACCCCAAAAAATAATCTATAAAATTCAAATAAGCCTCGTATACATTTCGTTCTATTTCCAAAATAAAGACTAAAATTATTTTTTTTAAAAAACTTGTTTAAAAGATGAGTTCAAGTATGAGTTTCAAAAGTCTTTGAAAATGTAACTTAATAGATTTTAAAGTTTATTTGAGAAGACAATTGTTGGGGGATGGCAAATGGCCTGGGACCCCCGGCTGTGTAACACTGCTTTCGATCGGCCGTTGTTTCGCATGCTGATACCTCCGAGCGGCGAAACCATTGGCGGAAGGAAACACTCGTTTCCGCCCAGCCTGCGCGGAGGCGCTCTGAGGCTTTCGGCCGTTGTTTCGCATGCTGATACCTGTGAGCGGCGAAACCGTTGGCGGAAGGAAACGTTCGTTTCCGCCTAGCCTGCGCGGAGGCGCCCTGAGGCTTTCGTCCCATGTTTCGCGTGCCAAAAGCTCCATACGGCGAAACCATTGGCGGAAGGAAACGTTCGTCTCCGCCCAGCCTGCGCAGAGGCACCTAGAGGCTTTCGTCCCATGTTTCGTGTGACAATACCTCCGTTCGGCGAAACCCTTGGCGGAAGGAGATGTCAGATCCGGCCTGCTAATAGGGCGACACCTAGGAAAATTTCTTCGACGGGGCGGTAATTAACCCTCGCATAGCATGTGACTACTTGTAAGTCTTTTCGCCACCACCATTCGGTTGATTTGCCCAGGGGGGCAAGCAGGGGCCCAGTCGAAGGGGGCCCACCTAAGGGAGGCGTCTCCCGAGGGAGGCCATAGGCGGGATGGACCAAAGGCACCCCCTAAGGAAAGGAATATGCCCGGTTGCCATAGTAGGTAGAAGGGCATTATGGTCCTTGTAAAAGATACGGTAGTGTATAAATAGCGCTCCACCAGGGCATTGTAAGGGGGGGGGGATGAAACCCTAGTTCCTTGATCAATATGTGCATACTTCTCGTCACTCCTTTGTTTCGTGTTTCTCCTTTCGGTCTTCCACACTGAGTCTTTGGCAGTTCAAGTGGCAGCCTGGTGTTCTAAGTTTGAGGCCTAGAACAACATTGGCACCCACCGTGGTTGTTGCTCGAGCTTGCCATGGATAGAAGGAAGGGATCCAAGATGGTAGTTGACAAAGCCGAAACATACAAGACCACCGGTATCACGATCGCCGAAGCGGCAACCAGCGCGGCAGAAGTAGCAGCAATGGCTGTTGCAGCTCACCCAATCATTGTCGAGCCAAGGGCCCCGAAACCACATGTTGAGGAAGTGGTATTGCCAGACGGAAGGGCGGAAACGCCAGAAGGGCAGGTTCAAGAAGTAGATGATAACCAAGATGACGAAGATGGAGAAATTATAGATCAGGCAAAAGAGCTCAGAAGGTTAGAACAATTCCAACAACATATCGCAAGATTGCAGCGAGAAAGAGATCATCTGATGCAGCAGGCCGAAGCATGAAATAGAGCCGACCAAACTCAGAGGGCCATCAGGCATGCCGAATCCGAAAGAGAAAGATTGCTCAGAGAGATCTAGCAGTTGCAAAGAGCAGGGGCTAATGGTCCGAGCCACGCCGCCGAAAATAGGGTACTCCAGGAACCCGGAGTGCTAGTCCAAAATGACAAAACTTATGACCTATCTTCTCCGTTGTCAAAAGAACTCCAACAGCACCCCTAGCCAGCAGGCTACAAGGCGCGCATTCTGATTTTTGATGGAAAGACCAACCCTAGAAAGTTCATAGCAGCTTACGAGATGGTAGTATTTTCGGTCGGGGGAGATGCGACAACCCTAGCGAAATCGCTCATCTTAGCAGTCGAAGACGTCGCCCATGATTGGTACACTTCCCTCAAGCCTCTCTTAATCAATTCATGGCAGCAGGTGAAAGCAGAGCTTCTGGCAACCTTCTAGGGATACCAATTAGGCACAAAAACCACAAGGCACCTTTTGAATTGCAGCCAGCAAGACAATGAACCATTGTTTGAGTACCTGGAAAGATTCATCCCGCTGAAGGCCCAAGTGCCAAATGTGCCGGAAGCCACCATAATAGCAGCAACAATTGAAGGATTGGCAATCGGCCATTGTGTAGCACATTTCATACGGGAACCACCGGCCACCGTGAAGGAACTCTTTGAGGTGATGAGGCAGTATGCCAGGTCGGACGATGATTTCAAATGCCAGAAAATGGCGCACAACCAACTCAGACAAGCAGCTAAGATACCGCGAGCCTCGTAGGCACCAACTCAGTGCAATGTAAGACCCTTTCGGTTAGTCAACAATCGGCACCGGAGCAACCTCAACCCAACCCGCAACAACCACAATTGTATCGTCCATTTGATTTCCCAACACGCGGTGGCAGAGGCGGCCGTCTGCCGTGAGGGGGACGAGACGACAGAGGTCGAGGAAGAGGGCCAAGGCCCCCATACTGCACCATATGTGGCGAGAACACATGCCATTTCACCAAAGATTGCAAGTACAGTCAGATGGCCAGAGAGCTGAAAGAGAAGGACTAGGCGTCCAGAAGCAGCGAAGCACCCAAGCACGTCTTTCACAACGCATCTCGCGCCAAGAGCAACCATACTCAGTTTTATAGTCAGCCGCCCCTTCCGGTTGGTCAAAATGTAATGCACTAGCAAAGTTTCTCGCAAGGCTATTCCCAAGCACCTTTTGCTTGGTAGTACCAAACTTTCCCACCTTATCAGCAGTTTGCTCAATCCCCAACTCAGTCAGTTGTAGTATCTTCACCAATCTAGCCAGATCAACAACAATCCGGCCAGCAGAACTAGGCCAAATAGGAAAATGCCTCAGATCAACACACCGTCACTAGCATCCTTCTATCACATGGTCACATTTTTGCCATAACAGGCGGGTCCAACGAGGAGCATGAAAGCAAAAGAGCAAGAAGGGATTATGAAAGGAGAGTCCATACGGTGTCCCCAAGGCTACCCTTGCATAGACCAGCTTGGTCCTTGGTTCCAATCACTTTTGACGAAAGCAATTTTGATGTAAGAGACTTCCCAGATTCTGACGCTTTTGTCGCAACAACGAATGTGGCTGGCTTTACATTCTGATAGACACAGGGAGCTTGACAGATATACTTCTCATCAAGGCTTTCAAGTCCATGGGATTGGATAAGCGCACCCTTGAACTAGCAGGAAACTCCCTGTTTGGTTTTGGTGGCAAAAAGATAGATGCTATCGGCAAAAAGGCCATTCCAGTATCATTTGAAGAAGGCGAACGAGTAAGGACAGAAACAATAATGTTTGATATAGTTAACATGGATTACCCATACACAGCCATTTTTGGTAGAGGCTTCACCAACAAATTCGAAATGGTGATTAAGCAAAGTTATCTATGCATGAAAATGCCTTCACCTTTCGGCATAATCACCGTCCACGGAGATCAACTCCCCTCAAGGCGAATAGAGGGCAAGCCTATACCTGGATATAGCCTCATCAATGAGGTAACCAAGAAGCCAGAAGAGATCGAGCGCAACAACAAGAAAATCACCAGCCCAAGGGCCGAAACAGGAGAAGACACTCAGAAAACGCCTTTAACCGAGGTAGTACCAGAAAAGTGTGTCCACATCGGCACAAGCTTATCGGATCAGGAGAAGTAGAACCTCATTTCTTTTCTTCATGAAAATGATGATGTCTTTGCTTGGTCAGCCAAGGATCTCCAAGGCGTCAGTAGGAATCTCACGCAACATAACCTGAACGTGATGAAAGGATCTATCCCAAGAAAGCAGAAGTTAAGGAAGATGTCAACCGAAAGAGCTAAAGCGGCAAAAGCAGAAGTACAAAGGTTGTTAGATGCTGGTGTCATTAGGCCAGTTCAGTACCCAGAATGGCTGGCAAATGTAGTTATGGTCAGAAAGAAGAATGGAAAATGGCAAATGTGTGTTGACTTTACAGACCTAAACAAGCACTGTCCGAAGGATACGTACCCTCTACCAAGAATTGACAAATTGGTAGACATTGCGGCAGGGTGCAAAATGATGAGCATGTTGGATTGTTTTTTGGGCTATCACCAGATTTGGCTGAACCCTAAGGATGAAGAAAAAACCAGCTTCATCACTCCTGGCGAAACATATTGTTATCGTCGCATGCCGAAAGGGTTGCGAAACGTAGACCCCACCTTTTCAAGAATGACAGATGGAGTTTTTCACAAAGAGAAGGGCAAGAACTTAGTTGCCTATGTGGATGACATAGTAGTAAAGAGTGACAAAAAGGAATCACACATTCAAGACCTGCAAGAAACTTTCAAGAATCTAAGAAAGAGTGGCCTCAAGCTAAATCCCGACAAATGCATTTTCGGTATCCAAAAGGGTAAGCTGCTAGGATGCTTGGTCTCGGCAAGGGGAATCGAAGCGAATCCAGACAAGATTGCAGCAATAGCAAACATGCAACCGCCGACAAACAGGAAACATGTCCAGAAGCTAACTGGTAGATTGGCGGCACTAAACAGGTTCATCGCAAGATCAGCCAAAAAGGGATTACCATTCTTCATG